>NW_016809683.1:396472-400549 GCF_001698545.2 Rhinopithecus bieti
GTCTCAAAAATATATATATAATATTTATTTATTTTATTTCAAAATATATTTCAAAAAGGATGATCACAGCTGTCACGGTCATGGTTTACCCTGATAGGAAGTGGGAGTGAGGGAGGCTGGGGCATGGGATGGTGAAGATATCCAGGTGGCTTTGGTGCTATTGTTCTAGTTTTAAGTTAGATGACATGGTGCTTTATCAGTGTATGCCATAACCTGTCTATCTGCAGTCTTCATATGTATGTGAATATGCTCATATGTACGTATATCACCAGCGACCTAGGTACAAGAGTGTGGCCTACAGAGAAGATACACTGGTTAAACTGGACTCTGACTGTAACTTAAAGTCATATGTATGCATATGGATACATACGTGTGTGTGTATACATACCCTCTCTATTTGTGGGGGATTGGTTGCAGCACCCTCAAGGATACCAAAATCCTTAGGTGCACAAATGCCCTGATATAAAATAGTGTAGTATTTGCATATAGCCTAGGTATATCTTCCCATATACTTTGTCATCCTAGATTGCTTATTAATACCTAGTGCAATGTAAATGCTATGTAAATGGCCGTCATACAGTATTGTTTAGAGAATACTGAAAAGAAAATAAATATCTATACATGTTCAGTTCAGGTGTACCCATCTATTCTTTTCCCCTGAATACTGTCAAGTCTTGGTTGGTTGAATCCAAGAATACAGAACCCACAGATATATATAGGTGACTATATATGTGTGGTGTATTTAGTTATATTTAATTCCCATTCAAAGTGCTAAGAAGAGAGATAATCATTCTGCTATTAAATGCAAGTGGAAAAAAAGACTTCATTTCTGTTACCATAAATTTATTCTATTGCATGCATTCTTAACAGATACAAAAGTTGGTTCTTGTGGGGATTAAAAAAAAAAATCAGATATTCCAATGGTTTGGTATGAAAATATCATGTTAGAGGTTTAATCAGGGAAATAAAAGTATAAAAGGCACACAGGAGAGGGGAGTGATATTGTTTAAAAAGAGATTACGAAATATCACCCTCCAGGATCATACAACACTAAAATAGTCACAAAACAGAGAAGTATGCAAAAGCACACACACACACATCTCAAAAACCTGCTCCCTGATCTTAGCCTCTGCTGAATCCAACAGTTCTTTCCTGCCTTTCTGAATTTAATCAGAAGGCAGCTGAATCAGAAAACACACTTCTCTGTTGTCAAGTTCATCCGGATATTTGGGGAGCAATTTCTCTCGCTATCACAACCATTCCTTCTTCCACTCTTACCTCCGCCTTCCCATGGAGCCATCTAAAAAGGGCAGCCACATAGGCTGCAATTAAAGAAGCCCCACACTGCTCTGCATTAATGAGGCATTTTGCTTTTCATTTTTAGAGGGCTCTTTAGCACTTTGTAGGTGACATCCTTGCCTGTGACAATCTCTGTTGCCAGCTGTGGAGATCTACCTTGCAGTTGAATTTAAACACATGGGCAGCAACGTACAAGCAGGCAAAAAGAGTTGAGGAGGATGACCCAGAGGTGTCCCTTTATTAATTTCTGGTTGGTTTAAAAACTGTTTTCTTTCACCACACATACAAGGCAAAAGTCTCTTGGTGTAGTAAAAGGAAAACCTTATCAATGGCAGTCCGAATTTCTTCCGGCTGACAGCCAAAAGGAGTCTCTTCACTGGTCACCCGGAAAAGATGATGGCTTCACTCAGCTCTTGTAATACATCTAACGAACATTAACCAAAGGTCTTATTGCAATTTTGAATATTTTTAACCTTGACCTTGAAGCCCTGCTTCAGAAGATTTAGACCGTGGTAATGTTGACATTCACCCCCCAACAACAGGCCCTTACTGTTTAATATGATGGTTGTCAAGGCAACCAGATTGTGAGGATGGCTGTCTAACCTGTCTAGATTTAGAATTTATCATACATGAGAATGCAGAAGGGAAAAATGTCACCCTTAGAAGGTACTACAGAAGACGGTACATGGTACAAGGTAATTCCATTATGCTTTTACTTCCACTTGGGGATTTGGCTACTGATCAAAGGAATTCCTAATGCTCTAAATCCCGTTTAAAAAAAATCACCTAATTCCAAAAGTGACTCATTTATCTAAACATTCATTGTGTGTGCCAAATTCTGTACTAGATCCTCAGGAAAGAGGAGTAAATGAAAAATGTTCCTTTCTTAGATCACCATTAAATGGGAGAGAATATTATTATGTTTATAATAACAATAACATTTATTGAATGCTTACTATGTAACAGACAGTATACTAAAGCAATTTACAAGTATCTTTTAATTCACACAATAACCTTTATTACTATGTGTGATGTAGACATCAAGGAAATCACCCAATTATAATGAATTATAGAAGCTGGGATTAAAAATCAGATTTGCCTCTTTCCAAAAACCTTAATTGTTTTTGGAAACTGACTCAAATATGATACTCACATGATGATTACGCAGTGAAATCTGAAATTCTTATCAACATTCTCAGAACATAGCAAAATTAATTGTACTCAGAAACGGGAAGTAAAATCAGGAAAGACAAAGGTGACTACTAGATTGAGCTCATACTTTTAGCATAAACAAACATTCCAATGTAGTTATAATAGAGTCATATACCTTCTCAGTACAAATGTTTCTCCAAGGACTGCAAGTGGCCAGTAACACTCAACTGACACAACTGTTAATACCAAAACACAAAGCAGGAAGGGACGCTTGGAAACATACGTCCAGACCCAGGAAGATTATGATAATGGATTTTTAACTTCTGTACTTTACTACCCAAAGAGTGTGTGATATGGTTTGGCTGTGTCCCCACCCATATCTCACCTTGAAATCCCAGGTGTTGTGGGAGGGACCTCGTGGGAGGTAATTGAATCATGGAGGCAAGTCTTTCCCGTGCTGTTCTTGTGTCAGTGAATAAGTCTCATGAGATCCGATGGTTTTAAAAAGAGGAGTTCCCCTGCACAAGCTCTCTCTTTGCCGGCTACCATCCGTGTAAGATGGGACTTGCTCCTCCTTGCCTTCCACCATGATTGCGAGGCTTCCCCAGTCACGGGGAATTCTAAGTCCAGTTAAATCTCTTTCTTTTGTAAATTGCCCAGTCTCAGGTATTATCAGCACTGTGAAAATGGACTAACACAGTGTGCCAGGGAAAGTCTCAGCCTTCTAAAACTAACGGCTAGCATTTGCACATTACGCAGGGTCCTGAGCAGGAGCCAAGCGGAGCCTGGGTGTCCTCCTTCAGGACACAGACAAAGACCTGCTGCAGCCCCAGCCCAGGGCTGGCTACACTTTGGAATCACATGGGCCCACACTACTGGGCCTGCCCCAGAAAAACTAAACTATGACATCTAGTGGTAGGGCCTGGCATTGCTGCTTGTTTGGGTTTGGATCACAAGCCATGCTAAAGAGTCATCCAGAGTGGCCCCTAGCATTGTTTTGGGTGTGTTGTTTTGTGTTACCAACAGTACCAACTGATTCTTATGTGCAATCAAGTCTGAGACACACAACAATTGGGAAGTGAGCCAATTAATTAATTCTAACTGGGGAAGACCAACACCCAACTTAAAAGCACGGCTCTGTAACTTTATTTTCTGTTTGCACAGGCATTGCTGAGTTCCTACATAGTATACATATTTTTTAATCTCCTGGGAATATTTAAGTGTCCTTGATCTGGAAGCAACATGGAATGATGGCACAAGCACTGTCCTGAATACAAGCTGGAGCGTGGTCAATTCCCTTCTCTGAATTTCAGGTTCTACATCTGCAAAGCAGACACAAGGCAGCCGGGCACAGTAGCTCATGCCTGTAATCCCAGTACTTTGGGAGGCCGAGGCGGACATATCACCTGAGTTTGGGAGTTTGAGACCAGCCTGACCAACATGGAGAAATCGCATCTCAACTAAAGATACAAAATTAGCCGGGCATGGTGGTGCATGCCTCGTGAGGCGGAGGCAGGAAAATCGCTTGAACCCAGGTGGTGGAGGTTGCATTGAGTTGAGATCACACCATTGCACTCCAGCCTAGGCAACAAGAGTGAAACTCCGTCACAAAAAGAAGGGGGGGGG
>NW_016809683.1:400799-435972 GCF_001698545.2 Rhinopithecus bieti
GGGGGAAGCAGACACAAGGCTACCTATTGCTCTGTCAGCGTGAAAATGGGATGATGTACAGGAAAATACCCAGCAGAGGATCTGACAGAACCGAGCTGCTGGCTCATTCTGCATCAAGAAGGAAGAAATATTTCATTATGTGACAGGTGGAATAAAGGCCTGATCACAGTGAGTGAGCTCGAGATGCTAGTCCTTTACCACATGTCATCAGCTGTGATTTTCTCTCCTTCTTTATAATGGCTGGTTTTGGAGGGTGGGACTTACATATATATACAGTGTAAAGGCAACACACACACTCTGGAACACAATGTACAGTAAGTAATAGCAGCACATTAATAACAGGGGATGAGAAAGGGGAGTTTCAGCAGTGCTATTATGCCTCTGAATAAGATGTTGATCATTGCTTGCTATTTTCTCTTCAAACATGTTATTTAGCCAGTAGTGAGCAGATTTAAAACCCACTGGGGTTCTTGAATTGCGCCTGGCTAAGTGGTTAAATCCAATGAAAATATTCTAGTTAGATGGGTTTTTAGCCAAGGGAGTTGACTATACAAAAGGATACATAACCGGTCAGTTTGTAAGACGTCCATCTTTCAAAAATGGTAATAGGAACAATGATGATGGTAATAGTAATAATAAGGATGCGTGTGCAGCATTTTCTCATTTACAATGAATTTTTCCATCTATCATTTCATTGGATGCTTGAAATAAGTCTGTGAATTAAGCAAGTCAGGGATTCATATCTCTATTTTACATGTAGGAAACTGAGACTTAAACACATCATTGTCTCAAATTGCACAGGTAGTAAGTGGGAGAGTTAAAATTTGCCCCTTCTGACCTTCAGGAAAATCACTGTTAAAATGTCGAGGGCCTTCTAACACCAGCACCTAATGCTGGAACTTTATCATGGGAAACAGATGGAATTAAGAGACTGTGAAGTATCATCTATTATTCTCGGCAAGAAAATTCACATTTTGATACCTTTGTGCACCTTTTCCTAAAATCAGCTTGGTGAAATGGTACAATCAAGGATGAAAACTTGAAATGTTTCCAAGTTTCCTATCCAAAGTTAGCTTTGTTTAGAAATAAAGTTATTTTGTTTACATGGCTTGTTTTCCATGCTTCAGTTAGAAGACAGGGAGAATCTGGCGGGGCACAGTGGCTCACACCTGTAATCCCAGGACTTTGGGAGGCCGAGGCAGGCAGATTATGAGGTCAAGAGTTCGAGACCAGCCTGACCAGTATGGTGAAACCCCATCTCTACTAAAAATACAAAAATTAGCCGGGTGTGGTAGCACGTGCCTGTAGTCCCAGCTACTCAGGAGGCTGAGGCAGGAGAGTTGCTTGAACCCGGGAGGCAGAGGTTGCAGTGAGCCGAGATTATGCCACTGCAGTCCAGCCTGGGTGACAGAGTAAGACTCTGTCTCAAAAAAAAAAAAAGAATTTGACCCATCAGTGTCCCAAATGAGGAAAGAGAATAACGAATGGACATCACCATGGGTTACCAGGTGATGGCAACATCTTAATGCTTCACATGGTTGGGAATAAAACGACACAAATCCATTGAACTGGCCTCTGGCTTGAGTGCTTCCATTTTCTATCCCATCACCTTCACAGTCAGCACCTGCCTAGACCGTGAAGTCACCCCAATTGTGTCAGTTTCTAATATGAAGGGCAATTTTGCCCCCAAGGGACACTTGGCAATACTTGGAGACACTTTTGGTTGTCATGACTTGGGCATTGGGGTGCTACTGGATCTGGGGGGCAGAGGCAAGGCACGCCACTCAATATCCTCAGACAGGACGGCCCCCACAACAAAAAAACTATCTGACCCAGAACATCATGAGTGCTAAGGTCGAGGCACCTTGCTGAAAAGTACCAGCTGAAACTCAGAACAAAATGGATGTGGATGCAGAGTCTTTGTCCTGGTACATGAGAGTACACATTTTGTCCAAGTTTTGACCTAATGGAAAATACTTCATTATCTGGAGGTAAGAAAGACCTTGAAAGAGGAAAAAAGATGAGTTTGAAGTCCTCAGAATCCTTACTTAAAGAAAGAAAAGTGACAACTCTTTAACTCCTACATATAAGAGAATTGAATGAGACTTACACATGAGAGAATATAAAGTTTAGATAAGCTAGATTGTCCAATGACTGACTCAGGGACATCTCTCTTGGCTGGAGGCAATGAACTAGCCATTGGCTGCCATTCTCTTAACAAGAGGGATTACGCCTTTCCACCCTACCTAGGCACTTGTCCACCCAGCAGGTATGCCTCATCCTAAACCCAACTTCACACTGAACCAAGGTCTCCAAGCTCCAGGTGCTGGACAGCTGATGTTACCTGGCATTCCCCTAAATACTTCCACCAAAGTTCAGACTCTCAGCATCTGAGCCCCAAATGGTAACTTCACTAGGTCAAGAGCACCCTCATGCTTGTCTTGTACAACAAGAAGAGGAGAGTGAATTCCTTCTGCTAGATAGTAGCTCCAAGCTGTACCTGGCTCTGCTTTCAACCAGGAATACCTCACTGCAGGACGCTGAAAGAATGGGCATTTGTGCCCCCTGCTGATACTGTACTATGTCATTGTTCAGGGGAAACAAACCATATTAAGTATGAGCACGTGTCTACCTTGGACAGCTCTGGTCACATATATTATAGCCTGTCTAGATGACAAACAGGACTTCTGTTCTTCCTGCTAAAGCTCAATCCTTCCTCAATTTTCTCCATCTTCCTACCACCATGTACCCACCAGCTTGTTCCAGAATTCTAGGAGCTAGACACGATCCCTCTCCCCCACATCCCAGATCTACCTTTCTGTCACAGCCACCATGTCAAACCCTCCCTGTCAAGTCAGCTGTAAAAATGAATCTGCCTCTCAAGGCAGTCACCTCCACAGGATGAAGGCAGTGCATGGAAGTACTTTTCCACCAAAACACCTGCTTTTTGAGAATCATCACAGGGCAAAACACTAAGTCTGGAGAAAACAAATCAATTTTATCTCTTGATTTTCTACTCATCCACCAAGAAGATTCCTACCCTCAGGATCCATACTGTCACCAGGTCACTGGACTTGAAAACCTTTAAGGTCAGGGTTTTGGACTTAGTAGCAATCAGTGCTTCACAAGGTATACAGCAGGCAGCCTGTTGCAAGTTACCTGATAAATAAGAAAATGAGAACCTCGGAAGGAAATTTAACAATGCCTATGTCATTCAGCTCTATCTTCTGCCCCTGAACCCACTGAATGGGTCAGGGACATTGACTTTAAAATGGATTCTGCACACTGTAAAATGAAAGTTCAATTTTCCAAATATGAGGACAGTTGGGTCCCCACCTATCCAGTACAAACTGTGCTTCCCTCGCCTTGTTTACCCCTTCAGTAAAGAACTGGAGTACACATATATCTCCCCCATAAGAACACCCTTTGTGATAGATATTTACTATTTTTACCTGGGAAACTCCTTTAGAACTTTCCAAGACACATACATAGGCATTCCATTTATTTGCTTTCTTTTAATCGAAATGTGGACATACTGACTATACTGATACTGAAACCTCAGAGATAAAAATTGGCCCAACTTTCCCCGCTATGGGCATCCTGACCAGTCCTGGATGTTAGTTTTAGAGATCTGGTTTACTAGTTTCCTCAATTATCAAAAAGGTATGCCCTTTATAAGCGAAAAAGGGAAGGAAGTGTTAGGCAGAGAAAAGAAATGCATTTCTTTCTTTTCTAATAGAAAAAGTTTAATGATAAGAGTATTAACTTTTATAGCTAAGCTGAGCAGATAATAAGCAGGCAAAGGAGTTTTGCTTGGGAAAAGGTATTCTCTTCTTTGGGCAATGAAAGCCTGTCATTAACTCAAAGAGCAAGATAAAATGCTCTTACGCCTCCTCTTCACCACCTCCTCAAAGCTTCTGTGTTCTTGATAATGATGTATCTAGCATGGGGAACACCATACTTCCGCTCCAGTCCTGGAAATCACAGTGGCCCCCAAGGCTCGGCTCAGGGTCCCCCTTCCTCTGTGAAGTCATTCCTGACTATCCAGCTGGTAACTTATTTGCATTACACTCTTCCCTATTTCATTCGTTTTCACTAAATTCTTGGAGAAGACATGAGCTTTTCCTCACCTGAATTCTGGAACAGTGTGCATTCGGCAAATCCTTATCCACTGACTGATTTGTATCAAGGTACAGACCTGAGTTGCTTCCTTCTAATCAGATGAGAATTCAGCTACCTATTAAATAGAGTTAGCATCAGGTTTTCCAAGCCAGCTGGTTTCCCTGCGCTACGGAAAAAAATGAAAACTCAGCTGGCAGTCCATCCATCTGAATCTTGAAGGAAGTGGGACCTTCCCCACGTACGTACTAGGTGTCTCGGAAAATCCTAACGTGATCCAACCCAAACTCCAAACTGGCTTAAAAGTCACAGATGAAAAAGAGAAAGTAGACTGAGCGTGTTGGCTCACGCCTGTAATCCCAGCTCTTTGGGAGGCCGAGGCTGGCGGACCACTTGAGGTCGGGAGTTTGAGACCAGCCTGGCCAACATGGTGAAACCCTGTTTCTACTAACAATACAAAAATTAGCCAGGCGTCACGATGTGTGCCTGTAATCCCAGCTACTCCAGAGGCTGAGGCACGAGAATTGCTTGAATCTGGGAGGTGGAGCTTGCAGTGAGCTGAGATCACACCACTGCACTCCAGCCTGGGCGACACAGCAAGACTCCATCTCAAGGAAAAAGCAAACAACAAACAAACAACAACAAAACAATAACAACAAAAAACCACAGAAAAAGGAGTGTGAGAGGAGAAACTCACTTATATATATTAATTAATCCTGCTCCTAAGATAAGCATTTTCTTCTCACAACAAACCTACAAAGGAAACGGGAGAGATTCTTTTGGTTGCCTATCCAGAGAGCTACACTTCAGATTCCCTACTGAGAAGGTGGAGAACACACAGACACACACACTGAGACACACATAAAAACACACAGGCAAAGACACAAAGAATAATCACTTTCTCAGTCTTCCCTGAAGACAGGTCACGGGCGTGAGACACCAACTTGGCCAATGTACCTGAAGCAAAGTCTCCTAGGAAATCTGGGGGAGAAGATTCCCTCTCTGGTAATGAGAGAGAGAGTGCATATGAGCACAAGGCTGCCTTCCTTCTTCCTATCTCCAGTCCTGTAAACAGCAGACTTCTGGATTTATTCTCACCCCTCGACCACGACAAGCCCATGAAAATCCCCACAATCACAACCACTACCCTTGGAACTGCCAATCTATGGGCTTCTTGATATTTGAGACAAAACTAGCACACTGTTTAAGACACTTTACTCAGGTTACACACAAGATCACAACATAAAAGACCAGGAAACTGACCACATAGGTAATAATGGGAGGAAACACTGTAGATGCACAAAAGGATGTAAAGTGAGTCTTTCGTGACCTCTCCCCATTAGGTTCCTTCACGCTCACCATGCCCAGATAGTTTTTGTATTTTTAGTAGAGATGGGGTTTCACCATGTTGGCCAGGCTGGTCTCCAACTCTCGACCTCAAATGATCCACCCACCTCGGCCTCCCAAAGTGCTGGGATTACAGGCATGAGGCCCTGCACCCGGCCCACTCTCTCTTCTTCATCTGTGACTTCTAAGTTAGTCTGTTTGGAGTTTGGGTTGGATCACGTTAGGATTTTCTGAGTCACCTAGTAAGTACGTGGGGAAGGCCCCAGTTCCTTCAGGATTAAGATGGATGGACTGCCAGTTGAGTTTTCATTTTTTTTTAAGTAGCACAGGGAAACCAGCTGGCTTGGAAAACCTGATGTTACTCTTCACGTGTTCCCAAAAGACACCTCCAAAATGATCTAAGTAAAAAGGGTGGGCGCTCGAATGCGCACAAAGCCTCTATAAGTTTGTGGGTGCTCTTCTACCTGGATTATCCCTTGCAAGCCCTTCTTACAGAAACAATGACACCCATGACAGTCACAAGTCATAATGCAGGTGAGCTGAACTCCGTGGTATGCTGTGCCCTTATACCTGTGAATATGCCATGCTGCCCCCAAACAGGGAGAACAACAAGGTTTCTATTCTTATTATCTATATATTTGAAGTCATTACCTTCTCTTTCCTTTTTTTTTTTTTTTTTTTTTGAGACGGAGTCTTGCTCTGTCACCCAGGCTGGAGTACAATGGCGCGATCTCAGCTCACTGCAAGCTCCGCCTCCTGGGTTCACGCCATTCTCCTGGCTCGGCCTCCCGAGTAGCTGGGACTACAGGTGCCCGCCACCACGCCCGGCTACATTTTTTGTATTTTTAGTAGAGGCGGGGTTTCACCGTGTGAGCCAGGGTGGTCTCGATCTCTTGACCTCATGATCTGCCTGCCTCGGCCTCCCGAAGTGCTGGGATTACAGGCGTGAGCCACCGCACCCGGCCCTTCTCTTTCCTTCTCTCCCTCTGTTCCTTGCAAAGTCGAGAGAAAAATATATTTTTAAAAACTGCTACTACAGAAATTTTGCAAAATGCAATGAAAACAAGAAAACTAGAATACCGGTACCCAGAGGTAACACTGAACACTGCCATATGATCTGCCTTTGTAAATAATTACATAACTATACAGACATTTTTAAACTTTGAAGGGAACTAGTTTTGTGTCTTTGCTTAATATTACATCATGAGTATTTCCCTTTCCATTTATTCAAGTGACATTCAACCTTGCTATGAAATCAATAAAAGGTTATTTAAAAATGGTTTGGAAAAGCTTCAACTATCTTATTGCAACGATGTACCATAATTTGTCTACTCTTTCACGAATGTTGGGATTTAGGTTGTGTCTAAGGTTTACTGCTGCAAAGAAACAATACCGTGATGAAAATCCTTTGATTCCACCTTTATTTCCTTGGAGCAAAGAATTTCTGCATCACAGAATCTGTATATAATTTTTAAGAATCTTGATATTGCCAAAATATCACAAAAAGGGTATTCTGATGTTGACTTACAATAGACAATTTAAGGAGGGTTGGCCCTCATGGATACTTGCCATTAATAAGTAATATAAATTTTTAAAGACTCCTATACAGATATAAAATCCTTTGTCTGTAAGATTTTTTTACAGATTTTCCTCTTTCTTTGAATATATATTTTTACCATTTGCATTTTTTCACGAGTTCCCTTATTCTTATCCTTTACCCATTTTTCTGTGGGTCTGTATTTCCTATTTATCTGTAACAGCTCTTTATGTATTACATGCTATATCTGTTTCAACTACAATTTTTCCAATTTATCACTTGTCCTCTAATTTTGTTTCAGTTTATTCAGAATTTTTCCCTTAATTTTTTCCATTGTAATTAATCAAATCTACTGGAGTTTTCCTTCAAGATGTTTTTTTTTTTTTTTTTCATTTTCCTTGGGCACACAGAAACCTTCCTCACTCTTAGACCAACATTTCCATATGTTTCTTCTAGTTTTGTTTAATGTTATCTGTTTTAAAATTCAAGCCTTTAATCAATACAAAATTTATTTTTTTAATCTGGTAATATCTTATTAGATCATTTTCCAAATCCTCAATCACATTAATGCCTTTTGTTGCATAAATCTATTCATTCTCTACAGGTTGGAAATTCCTCCTTGAGCAAGGGACCATGGATACCCAGAACTTAAGTTATCAGCCTTCTCTTTTTATGTTCACAGCAGATAAAATAACGGTACTGGGATTCCTCTGTGCTAAATCAAACAGCCTCAAAATTCTTACCAAGACTTCGTCATTCAAACACCTGGTTAGAGTCAATTATGAGCAAGCACATGCTAAGAATTGGGAAGCAGAAGTAAGAGCAGAGGGGTCCATCCACGTAGGCTCCACACTGCAGTGGGCAAGTGAGACAAACATCCACCAATACCCATGCATCAAAGGTATTTAACAAATAAGTACCCGAGGATCAATGTCATAGAGAATGAAGTAACAGGTGGAAAGATGACCTTTAGCAAGGGAACCCAAATCTGAACAGAATGCCGGGCCCAGAACACTTTCCTTGAGATGATAACTGAGCTCTAGAAGAAAGATGAGGAGGGCAGATTCCTATTTCAGGTAACACAGTGAACTAGATAACCTCAAAACCCTCACAGTAAAAACATTTTGAAAAGTTAACAAGTAACATATATGTGTGTGTGTGTGTTTGTGTGTTTGTGTATGTGTGTGAGTGCGTGCATAAAACTTGAGTTGGCATCAAAGCAAAACTACAAAAATTAAAAGCAAGTCCAAGTTGGAAAATTAGAATATAAGTAATTTCTGAAACTCAGTATTGCTTTGAGGGGAACGGCTCTTGAACTTCTGCTTAGGAGATGAGGCCAATGGCCTGGCTTAAGGGGGAGTCAGAGAGAGAACCTTTGCCTAAAGTTAGGACCCCACATCCTACACTCTTAGCATAAAGGTGATTTAGAAACAAACTCCCCCACACAGAAGGGAGGAACAGAAAACACACAGATTTTTATCTGGATGACTACTAAAGTCGGGGTAGGAGGCCTTCCCTGAGAATTAGCACCCTCAAGACGGATCACAGAGTGGTGTGTTGTCTGGACTCAAGCTACCTGGTATCTGACAGACCTCAAATGCAGAATTTAATTCAAAGTGATTAGGACTGCCATTGCCTCAGGTGACTGGCCGCAATAAATGCAAAGCTTCTTTCTGGCAAACACAACATTACACCTCAGGCTTTCATAAATCTGCATGGAATTTCACAGAGAGTTCAACTGCAGTAAGTAAGGAGGAAAGGCTAGGGCCCAGGGCTAGGCGGAAGGGCTCAGTTCTTGTTTCCACCACTCCACAGCTAGAAGTCTTGGTCTAGCTGCCTCTACTCTCAGGTTCCTCCTCTGTAAAAGGTTGTATCACAGCACTAATTTCAAGGGTCTGTCATGAGATTTCAATGAGCTAATCAACACTAAATGTTCAGTACTATGTCTGACACATGATAAGTGACAAGTAAATGTTGGCTATTGTTGATTTTGATTACCATTTTTCAAATTTATATTGTTGTGTACCATCTTATTCATTGTTTTGCTTATTAATATTTCCTCCATTGTTTTATTAAATTTACCAGAGGTTTGCCATCTTCTTATATATGGAAATTAATTAAAATAATATTTTAATTAATCAAAATATTTGTTTAGTTTAACAAATATTAGAAAATATTTGTTTTCTGTTTATTATTTTCTTACTTCACAGACTTCTGCTGTGAACTCCACTTCCCTTCTGCTTTCCTTAGGGACACACCATTGTTCCTATTTCAATTAACGCATGAAATGTAAGATTCATTTATCATTATCTTTGTTTTTGAATAATGAAAGAAGTAGAGGCTATTAAAATATCTCCAGTGACAGCTTTGGGCACATTCCATAAACTTTACTGTGAAATGTTCCTCTTCTGCTGATACCAAAACAGGCTATAATTTTAGTTTTTATTTCCTTTTGGATTAAATAGCATTTAGGAAAATTCCTCACCCTCCTCTAGTTTCCAAGTAGTTTGAATTTCCCATTTAAAAGTTTGTTTCTGATATGTAGTTCTGCTGCACTGTGGTCAAGAGTAGGGCCTGTGTAATTTTTATGGTTTGGAATTTAATGAGGTTTCTTGTGCCATAGTATCTATCATTTGTGTAATTTTTTTGATAAACACTTAACTCATTTTCATTCCACAAGATAGGCAGTTCGGTAACTATTGATATTATGGTTTAAAAATCATTTCTGTCATTAACAAGATGATTCATCTTACTTTTCTGTGGCCGAGGCTCTCCCACCATATATTTCTATCAATTTTTGCTTTTTGTGTATCTGGAAGTTTTCTACTTGGAAAATAACTTGGCTATTACATCCTCTAACAGGTATTAAGTGTATCAATTTAAAATTATTAGTTTTATCTAATTAAATATATTTTATTGTATTTGAGTTAGTCTAAAATTAACATACACCATATTGCTATTTAACCAAGAATTAAAGTTGCTTGCCAGTAATGGAAGAGTTTAAAGTATTTACATTTATTAAAATAATTGATGCTTGATTTTACTTCTGTAATCGTATTTTTATGCATTCTTTTTTAGCTTTGAGAAAAACATTTTACGTTGTCACAATTCACCTCTTTTAAATGGACAATTCAATTTAATAAATGTATACAGTTTGCAACAACTACCACGGCAATCACTTTATAAAACAATTCGATCACCCTCAGAAATTCCCTAGTGCCCCTTTCTGGGTAATCCCCACCACACCACCCTCTGGTTCCTATTAACTTTGTCTTGCTTTCAAGAATGTCACATAAATGGAATCATTTACCATGTAGTCTTTTGGTCTGGCTTTCTTTCACTTAGCATCAAACCTTTTCACTGGTATTGCTGTATGTGCCATCATTTCATTCCTTTTCATTGCTGAGATATACCACAGCTGTTTACAATTCTTCAGCTGACAGACAGTGAAGTCCATGAATAAAGCTGCCATGAATATCCATGTATAAGTTTTCCAGTGGACATAGGTTTTATTTCTCTTGGTTGAACACCTAGGAGAGGAACCTCTAGGTCATATTGTGAGTATATGTTTAACTTTTCAAAAAGCTGCCAAGGCTGGGTGTGGTGGCTCATGCCTGTAATCCCAGTACTTACATAAGAGGAACATTTCACAGTAAAGTTTACGGAGGGCTGAGGCTGAGGTTCCCTCCCCTCCCCTCCCTTCCTATAGTGACTTGAAGTCACTATAACTTTCTTTGTTTTCCTCTGTAAGTTCTACAGATTTAGCTCCTATATTTAGGTGTTAAGATTCATTTCAAGTTAATTTTTGTATGTGGTATGAAGTGAGGAGCAAGATTTATTTTTTCCCATGTGGCTATCTAATAGTTTATTATTTATTTCTTTTTATTATGTTTTTCTGTCTCATCTTCTTTGCTTCTTACCTATTTTACTTAGGCTTTATTTCATTGGAAATAATCATCACTAATCAGGTAGATCTAATTCTACTTATTTCATCAGAGGTCACGTCTGAGCTTTGCAGAAATATTTTACCCTTTTTCCCAGGATGATCAAAGTGAAGAGTTAAAAGATACCACCTAAGTTACCCCAGAAAATCCCTTATATTTAACAGCTTTTAAACCCAACTCATACTCTCCAGTGTGTTTTAAAAATGGCTGCGATCAGCTTATTATTTGCGTATGTTCTGAGGGCAAATATTTTTTGGCATTTGCAATCAGCCTTGCAACTGACTTAAAACAATTATTTCCAGATCACTCTATGTGTAACTCAGTACACACTGTCTGCCCTTTATGACAATATCTTTTCATTCCTGAATATTCATTTTGATCACTTTTTGGGGGTGGCTTGCAAATAAGCTATAGTTTCTTCAAGAACAATACACTTGTGTATATATATTTTTTCTGTTTGTAAAAAATTTTTAAATCTATTTATTTAGAGACCAGGTTATAAGACTGGCTAATTTGTATATTTTCTTGGTAGAGACGGAGTTTCGCCATGTTGCTCAGGTGGGTCTCGAACTCCTGGGCTCAAGCGATCCACCCACTTCAGCCTCCCAAAGTGCTGGGATTACAGGCGTGAGCCACTGCACCTTGCGTTTTGGTGTATATTTTCTGAGTTCCTGCACAGCCTATCATTTTTTTTCTGTTGCCTTATAACATGAGAGAACTTGGTTGGTATTCTTGGATCTCTGTCTATTTTGCTCAAAACTCTACAGACATTTTATCTGGACACCTACTCTTACAGTGCAAAAGCTGAGGTGGGATTTTTATTCTTCCAAGATAATAAGCTTGTCTCCACCCTCTGCCCTGGTATTACCATGTAGTGTGAGAAACCAAGCTCCATACCTTGTCCACAGACATCAACAACCATACGTGTTACTGAGCACTTAAAATATGCGTGCCCAAAGTGAGATGTTCAAAATATATACCAGTTTTCAAAGACTTAATATTTACAATCTGTAAAATATCTCAGGAATTCTTAAAATACTGATCACAGGTTGAAATGATACTATTTTGGATAAATAGTATTAAATAAGATCATTAAAATGTATTGCAGTGGTTCTATTTTGCTTTTCAAAGTGTGACTACTGGAAAATTTAAAATCACACAGATGACTTGCCATTTTATTTCCACTGGACAGTGCTGCTCAAGAGTCAGAATTTATGTTTTGGTTCTACAATGCATTTGCTGAGTAATCTGAACAAGTCTCTTTCCTAAGCTTCAGTTTCCTCGCCAGGAAATAGTAGGGATAAAAGAAGATTATGCAGGTTAAGCATATTAGGCTGGCACATAATCAACTCTTATTAATGAGAATTATTATTCTTAAAAGAAGGATTTTGTTTTAATCCTTGCAATTCAAATAATTTTCTAGGGTGTACGCTAACGTGGGCAACTAATCACTGATTTTACCTGGATTGTAGAGGCTCCTTTAGATCTGCATGTATACAATTCTTTTCGGTGCCTGACAATTTTCCTTGAGTTCCATCATCCTAGGGATGAAGCAGCCAGCACCCTGGCTCTTGCAGTATCTGGAGTCCATAGTTTTCATTAACTTTTTCCAACAACACCTCAGCCACTCAATCCGAGGCTAACATGCCAAAAAAAAAACCCCAAAAAAGGGCCTCATAAAAATACCAAATCTCTAACATCTCACTCCTCAAATCTAGCCTTTTATCCTTTCATAACATTTGGACAAAGACTCTGTGCTCAGTGCAAAAATTTCCTAACTTCATCAGAATTTCCAGTTTACCTTGCCCATCGCTTTCTCATTATTTGTCAGACACCTCTGGTCTGTCTTTCTTTTTTTGATCCAAACTCCGTCATTATAACCACACCCTTGAATCAATGAAGTTTTTTGTTTTTGTTTTTTAGATGGAGTTTTGCTCTTGTCGCCCAGCCTGGAGTGCAATTGCGCAATCTCAGCTCACTGCAACCTCCGCCTGCTGGGTTCAAACAATTTTCCTGCCTCGGCCTCCTGTGTAGCTGGGATTACAGGCACCCACCACCACGCCCGGCTAATTTTTGCATTTTTAGGAGAAAGAGTTTCACCATGTTGGCCTGGCTGGTCTTGAACTCCTGACCGTAGGTGGTCTGCCCGCCTCAGCCTCCCAAAGTGCTGGTATTACAGGCATGAGCCACCAGGCCCGGTTGAAGTCGCTTTTTTTTTTTTTCTTTTTCTTTTTTTTTGAGACGGAGTCTTGCTCTGTCGCCCAGGCTGGAGTGCAGTGGCCGGATCTCAGCTCACTGCAAGCTCCGCCTCCCGGGTTGACGCCATTCTCCTGCCTCAGCCTCCCGAGTAGCTGGGACTACAGGCGCCCGCCACCGCGCCCGGCTAGTTTTTTGTATTTTTTTAGTAGAGACGGGGTTTCATCGTGTTAGCCAGGATGGTCTCGATCTCCTGACCTCATGATCCGCCCGTCTCGGCCTCCCAAAGTGCTGGGCCCCTGAAGTTGCTTTTTAACTCAAGTTTCTGGTAGGTAAGATTTGTGGTGCATGAGAATAGCACAGCAGGGAAGGCTCACAAGAACGAGATTCTGGCATCTGCTCCATCCAAATGCTGCTCTCCTTAGCAGCATTTGGTTAATGGTTTTGGCAAATTCCTTAGAAATAAAACATAATAAAACACATGTCTTCTCTGTAGCATGGAGTTCTTGGGAGGAACCACAATGAAAGTAGGTAGGTATATGAAAGCATTTCTCTCTAACACATGTCTTCTCTGTAGCATGGAGTTCTTGGGAGGAACCACAATGAAAGTAGGTAGGTATATGAAAGCATTTCTCTCTTTTTTTTAAATTTTAAATTTTATTTTTTGTGGGTACATAGCAGGTGTACATATTTATGGGGTACAAGACATGTTTTGGTACAGATAAAGTATTTCCTTATCAAGTGAATGAAGTATGAACAAGAAGACCACAATAAATAAGAATGAGAAGGAAACAACACTCAGGATGAGAAAAAAGGTGAGTTGGGACACTTCACTGCTTTTAAATGAGTTTAAGACTCTGAGCTCAGACCAATCGTAGCTCTAGGTGGGGCATGTCACATATGCGGATCTAGACCAAGTGCTGTGATCTGCAGAACCACGGAGAATGTCTCTATCTATGGGATGGAGACACAATGGGGAGCACATTTAAGCAAGTCAGCAATCTGGAAGAAGTTTATTCCGCAAGCTGATGAGAAGACATGTTTAAGGGTCAACTGCCAACTAGGCTCCATGCACTGTCATTTCGGGGACAGCTGAAGAAATGGAGTAGTGATTACTGAGAAGAGAGGACTCAGTAAATGTGTCAGGTCTTCAAACAACTGGTTGATCCACACTGTGTAGCTCAACACATAGAAGCCAGGCATTTGTTGGAGGCCAGGATTGGCCAGATTTTGTCCAAAGGCTGGGCATGAACATAAATGTTACAGACCTTGCCCTCTAGGTTCCCTCTGTCTAGTAGAGAAGGCAGATGAGGGAACAGACAAATGGTACACAGGCTTGCACTTGAGCTTCATTAATGCTCAGGTGGACCAATGAGGAGAATAAAAAAGATGAAGACTCTGGTAAAGCCTAAGGCGAATGTTTCTAATAGAGTTTCCAAATATGGAACAGGGTCCTTTGGGAGGTAATGATCTCTTATCTCTGGAAGTATTCAAAAGCAGAAGATTAATGACCAATTCTATAGAATATTATAGAAGAAAGTGGAAGGTTATGCTAGATGACTGCCAAGTTTCTTTCTAATTAAGATTCTATGCTTCTCAAAAGGGGACAAGACCCATTCATTAGAAGACTGTTAAATAAAGAAAATCTGCCTGTGTAAAAGTGAATTGAACAAATGACACAAAAAGATTATTTTCTAATGCAGATTAGAGTTTGCGTTCATTGTCTAAAATTTTCCATGTCCAGTATTTCACAGTCAAACATCAGTCTTATAAATACACAAAGGTATGCTTTCAAGTGCTTTACGTTTTTCCATGTCCATTCTGTGATCTTGCCCTCATTGTGTGAGAGAGAAAAGCCCATGACAGAGGCCAGAAGTACACTGCTGACCTTACAGAACCAGGCTTCACATTCAGAAACCACACAGATAATCCAAGAACCAATAAAACAATAAAGAAAATGGGAAAGTGGTAATTTTTCCAGACCTGCACATAATATTTAACCTCTGTCACCCTGCCGAATAACACAGGACCACAAAGGAAAGAAGGAACAAGAGCATCAATCCATCAACTATTCTAGAAAAATAAGCCATAATGTAGACCCTCTGATGAGAGGTCGGCAGTCATTGTTGGAGGAGAAGAGGAAGGGTTGACATGGTGGGCTTAGAAAAGATTTAAGAAGTTAATTACAGTCATCTTTAAATATATGAAAGGCAGCCACATTAGGAACAAAAAGAAGAAAGCAGGATTTGTTGAGTGCCTATTATGTGCCAAGCATTGCTTTCCATTACAAGTCCTCATTTAACTGCATTTAATCTTCACCAGTAAAGAAGAGCCAGAAATAACCATTTTGATAGGCTATTTATTCACCTCTGTCCATTGCTCTGGGTATTAACACATTATTAGTCATCTGGGGGATTCGGAAGGCCACACACACCTTACTGCATTTCTCATGTTTCTACAGGGCATCCCAGAGCAGATAATGCCCTTCCATGAGACATATCTACATCTTCTGTCTTTCCTCTGCAGGCCCAGCTTCACTGGAACTGCTCCAGCCTCATGAGAGCATTTGGTCACAGCACCTGAAGTTCAACCATTGTTAAGTGTGGTCCCCATTGAACTATAAACCAGGCTCAGCAGCCAGAAAACCCAGATCCCATTCTGGGAAAACATATATGTTAGAAAGAAACATATGTGATATCTTGTTGGGCAATTCAGTTGCCCTTCTTTGCCCAATTCATCAAAAACAACAACAACAACAACAAACTGTAAGTATTAAGCCTCCTTCCCATGCTAGAATCCTATGATTTCATGTTCTCTTCAGTCTCTCCCAGAAGAAAATGTCCAGTATTCAGGAAGCATAGCTTCCCAGGAAACAGACAGGGTAGGCAGCAGCTTACCCACCCCCTACTTGCGAGGAACAATGAGTCTGCCTCCTAAAGGATGGCAGGGGGCTGAAAGATGAGTTATCTAAAGACAACCTCTGTCATCCTCCATAGAGACCAGCACAAAGGCAATTAAGGATGAGTAGGAGGCCAATTTTTAGAGTTCCACCATCAATATTTTCTGCAACCACAGTCCTGAATCTCACTTCATCATCTTTCTGATGTTGGTAACAAGCGGGCATCGGGGCTAAGAGAAAAGGAGATAAATTAGGGTTCCCAGCTGGACAGGTGAATCATGAAACAGCCACTGCCCTGCCGCTTCCCTTCCTGAGCTCGGGATCATGCGCACCCCAGTGATGGCATGGGGGTGACTTTCTGGGCCAGCTGGGGCAAGATCAAAGGCTGGTAGACATGTAGGGCCTTGTCTGAAAACTGGCAAGAAATGTTTTCCTGATTTAAAGCCAACTGTCTAGAGTGATGACTGTTAGTTTAGAATAGGATCCTTGGATGGAAGTGACAGGGCCATCCCTATTCTCAGCAGCATCCTTAGAAGGGCTCCCTTTTATCCCCTACAGGAAGTACCATTCCCAGCAGGCCTTCCACGCAGGGGCCATGCTTAATGTACTGGTTCTTTAGTAACAGCCAGAGAAGGAACCCCCCTCGCAAAAGCTCAGAGAGTCCTTGTCTAGACACAATGACAGTAACTGAACTGAAATAAGCCACAGAGAGGGAAATAGGACGTAGGATAAAGGGCACAGATTCTGGAGTCAGACAGTTCTGGATATTCACCCTGGCTCTGCCATGTACCAGCTACGTGATTTGGAGTTAGTTAACTCCCCTATGTCTTGGTTCCTTTGTATGTACAGTGGGAATAATAACAGGACCTAGTCCATAGAGGTGTTGTGAGAAACAGACCATGAGAGAACCATGTAAAACATGAGAAATGAAGTAAATGATTCTTTTTTATTATTATTATACTTAAAGTTCTGGGATACATGTGCAGAACATACAGTTTTGTTATACGGGGATACACGTGCTATGGTGGTTTGCTGCACCCGTCAACACATCATCTACATTAGGGACTTCTCCTAATGCTATCCCTCCCCCAACCCCAACCCTCTGACAGGCCCGGTGTGTGATGTTCCCCTCACTGTGTCCATGTGTTCTCATTGTTCAACTCCCTTACGAGTGAGAACATGCGGTGTTTGGTTTTCTGTTCCTGTGTAGTTTACTGAGAATGATGGTTTCCAGCTTCATCCATGTCCCTGCAAAGGACACGAACTTATCCTTTTTAAAGGCTGCATAGTATTCCATGGTATATATGTGTCACATTTTCTTTACCCAGTCTATCATTGATGGGCATGTGGGTCAGTTTCAAGTCTTTGCTATTGTGAACAGTGCCGCAATAAACATACATGTGCATGTATCTTTACAGTAGGATGATTTAAAATCCTTTGGGTATATACCCAGTAATGGGATTGCTGAGTTAAATGGTAGTTCTGGTTCTAGATCCTTGAGGAATTACCACACTGTCTCCCACAATGATTAAGTGATTCTTAAGCAATAGATGTTAGATCACAGCCTGTGGGATCCAAAGTCATGGAAAAGAGGAATTCTGAATTCAAGTGCAACTCGATGGTCATAACCAACAGTCATTTCCCAGGGGCTGTGGCCCATGTCTTTCAACTTCCCTTAAGATCTCCGGCACATCCATGCCTACTGAATTATACAATCCTCTATCTCATGTCATTTCATCTGGGAAGGGAAAAGTCGAATATCAGCGTCAGCACTTGTTAGCAGCCTAATCTTCAGCAAATGCTCTTCAACCCCGCACTTGAACTTAAGAATTATCTGTGAGATGGAGGTAATCATACTTCTCTTTCCAACCCCCAGGTTCGTCATGAGAAATGAGTGACAGCACGCACCACTGACAAAAATCTACGCAAAAATAAGTTCTCCTCCTGTAGACAGGAGCTGCATCTTTTGAGTAGAGTTCAGAGGAGAGGCACCTTCAGTCCTGGTAGCCTGTTGGTACCAGGACTTGGAGGCCGGAAACAAATGGGCCATGTAAACATCGGGAAGACCAATGAGCATTTCACAGGCCACCGAGATAGGCAGGCTGAGCCATCACTACTTGCAAATCCCGCCCTAATTGGTCATTACAGAGGGAAGTGCACCGGTCCACTGCGAATTTCCCACAGTTCATTTTTAATCATGCCCGATCCCTCACAAATTTCCTGTTCCCTATTACTTCATTCTCCAGTACTAACAGATTTCATAAGGGGCCCACAGGAGCATTTCTGAGAAATGCCATTTCCAACAGCTGTACCAAGTGATTTCTTGGAGCTATATCGGGGGAGACCGTCACATGTGTCTGCTGAGGGTACCGTCTGACTTGCTTCCTGAACTCAACTACGGACCACAGCACAAGGCCATTTCTCTCCTGTTCTTTCTCCTTCCCTGAGGCCGTCTACTGGATGGTGTTTTAATGTGTTTCCTTCCTAGCATACCTGTCATGGAAAGACACTCACTCACCTGTCCCAGAACTGCTCTTAGGAGGCGAGCTGGTGCAAATGGAGAGGCCTTATCTATGCGACTTCAGGGTGGCTGGTGGGCAAACTCCTAGCTGCCCACACAAGCCTCCAGGACACAAACAGGTATTAGGAATGTGGTGACCCTGGGCTCCACAGTGATAAAGAAACGTGAACTCCTGGGCCTGACAGTGATAGAGAAACTCCTTGCCATTGGTTTTATTATTTTTAGGGATCCAGCTCTAAATTCATTGTGTATCAGTCATTTAATAAACATCTTTACAAGCCAGTCATTTAGCAAGCATCTTTATAAGTTGTAGCACACATCTATAAAACTTCTTTGAAAAATGTTTTAGCAAACATCTTTAAAAGCCTTACACCAGGCATTTGGGATACAAAGGTGGTGAAAAACAGACGTGATCCTGGTTTGGGAGCTTACAGTATAGGAGACAGACAGACATGTATTAGCTCATCACACAAAAGCATGAAATAATACTCTGTGTGTTGAGTTTACCGAAGAAATGTATGTGATTCTAGGAGAACATGTAACAAAGCAACCCCAATGAAATGATAAAGGCAGGGAAAGTTTCCCTGAGTACATGTAACTTTAGCAAAAGAACTTGTTATTCGTTAGCAATGGGGAGGAACAGTTTAATAAATAGGAGAAATCACCTGTTCAAAGGTGCTCTGGTGGGAAAGAAGGAGCAAAGTGAATCTGCAGGACTGGAGAGTAAGGAAGGAAGGACACAAGTGGTGCGAGTACACCTTAGAAAGAGGCAGGAGCCAGAGTCTACAGAGAGATGCGACTCGGTTAAGAACTGTGGCCTCGGCTGGGGGCAGTGGCTCATGCCCATAATCCCAGCACTTTGGGAGACTGAGGTAGGTGGATCACTTGAGGTAGACGGATCACTGGAGGACAGGAGTTCGAGACCAACCTGGCCAACCTGGTGAAACCCTGTCTTTACTAAAAATATAAAAATTAGCTGGGCCCGGTGGTGCGCACCTGTGGTCCCAGCTACTCTACTCAGGAGGCCGAGGCAGGAGAATCGCTTGAACCCAGGAGGTGGAGGTTTCAGTGAGCCGAGATCATGCCACTGCACTCCAGCCTGGGCGACACAGCGAGACTCCATCTGCAAAAAACAAACAAACACACACACACTATGGCCTCTATCTCACAGCAGTAGGAAACCAGGGAAGGTTTTACCCAGAGAAAAAGAGTGGCATGACTGCACTTGTTTTGGAAAGCTGACTTTTGCTAATGAGAGAAAAGATATGGGGGAGGAGAGGTGAGCAGTGGAGGGAGGAGACTAGTCTGAAAAACACTTGCCATTGTGCTGGGGAAAGATCACAAAGCATGGACTAGGTAGGTGCAGTGGGTGGTGGAGCCACACTAGGATGTGATGTGGTTAGACCCGGGGCAAGAGAAAGGGACAAAGATGAGCTCTCAGTTCCATATCAGCAACTAAGCAGATGGCGATGCCACTGCAGAGGGGGTTGTCAGGCTGGTGGAGTAGGCAGATCATGGCTTTGGAGTTGTTGATCTGGGTTATGTATAAACTAATACATAGACAGATGTATTATAATACATCTAATAGATCATGAAGTCAGGTCTGGGTTTTCATCCTGGCTTGGCCATAAATCATATTATTATTATGAAAAAATTACTTTTTATAAATACTTTCATACTCACTGTTGTACTGGATTCTGACAACGCTCTCAGGGGACTCAGGAATGTGAGAGAGATAGGTGGTTAATTGGTAGGGGAATAAAAAGCAGGTGTCAGGAAACTTCAATGAAGTCTTCGATAGTAGAGATCGGGTTAGAGGACAGGACTCTAGAGACAATATTCTTCTGAACGTATCAGATTGTATTTTCTAAATTATCATTTTTTAAGCTATGAAGGATTCATTTCGGATGTATTAAAAAAACAAAAAGCCAGCATGTAAAATAATAGACAGCTGGTCTCCCTGGATTAAAGTAGGCATGACAGAGTCAGAGCATCAGTGTCTCCTCCCCTTCTCCCCTTTCATCCGAGACCTCACGGAAGGGGCTTCCAGGAGGGAATTCCAGTCCACAGTACCTTACTCCTTCCACTTCTTAGCTATTGATGGATTTCACAACAGGCCACACCACCCAAGTGCATTTTAAGTCATTCTGGCCTTAGCTGCAAGCGGAATGAAGCATTTTTAAGAACCTGCCATGTTGTGTACACTGGGCCATCTTATCTCATCCCTTCCTTTGTGGCTCAGTCCCAAGCCATCTGAGAGCTGAGAGAACCAAGGTTCAAAACCAGTTAGAGAATTCTTCAGCAGTAAACCAGGACTTGAAATTAGTTTTTTCCCCAATCACTTTGTATTTTCTTTTCCTTTTTTCCTCTTTTTTTTTTTTTTGGAGAAAAAAAAATGATACATTCATTTAGCCATGATCTTACCACTATGATCATACCACATCATACCGCATACCACTACAATCGTACCCCATGTCAGCTCTCTCACCCAGGCTGGCATACAGTGGTACGATCATAGTTCACTGCAGTCTTGAACTCCTGGGCTCAAGTGAGCTTCCTTTTTCAGCCTCCAGAGTAGCTGGGACTACAAGTGCAGTCATCACATCCAGCTAGCTTTTTGTAGGGGCAGGCATCTCACTACGTTTCCCAGGCTGGTCTGAAACTCCTGGGCTCAAGTGCCTCCAGAGCACCTGCCTCAGCCTCCAGAGCAGCTTCGACTGACTACAGGTGTGTGCCATCATACTTGGATAATTTTTAAAATATTTTGTAGAGGTGGGGGGTCTCACTATATTGCCCCGGCTGGTCTCAAACTCCTGGGCTCAAGTGATCTTCCCGACCGCAGCCTCCTAAAGTGTTGGGATTACAGGTGTGAGCCATTACGCCCAGCCCACTTCGGTGTCTTCCCTGTGCAGGCTCACAGGGGACGTGGCACTGGACTCCGACCGAAAGAAAGGCAAATGGTGAACGCAGTGGCAGAGGCATCCTTCGGAACCAGCTGCCGCTCCTCCTTCCAGGCTGCTTTTCCCCATGGTGTTGGCGCTAAGACCCTGGGAGACAGAGTAGCTTGCTTTCACCTTAATTAGCGCAGCAATTTGCTAAATTTTGTTTTTCCCTTTTTAAGAGTGTTAATCAATTTTAGCTCAGAATAGATTGGAATGGCACGCAAATTACCACGACAATCCCCAAATGCTAAATTCTGAACATCTCCATCAACCTCAGAGCCTGAAATATGTGAAAATCGGAAACTCTGGCCTGCCGGCATGTCAGTGATCTATTAAAAATGTTATGGCTGTAAAATGAAAAGATAATGGTTTTATGAGGTTTGGAACAAGCAATTTGCCAGAGTCAGCTTCATGCTTAGGTGTTAAGTCCTTCCTAAGGTGATCGGAGACAGAGCATCAGTGTATTTCTGCAAAGTTACATGTTCCTCTAATCACAGCAATTTGTTAAATCCACAAGCATTAGCAGGTACCTACTATGCACCAGAAATACAGAAAAGAAGATGTGGCTCCTCTCCTCCTATCCCATTAAGAAGGGTCCAGTAGACAGAGAAGTGAACAAAAAATGTCTTCCTCTTTCCTGTGAAAGTCAGGTGTTTCTTAAGAGGAGTTGGCACCGCAGCTGAGTCCTGAACGATGAACAGGAGTTGTGGCAAGATAGGTGGGAAGGGCATATCAGATGGAAGGAACAGAATAAGCAAAGACTCAAACACAGAAGAGGGGGCAAAGGGAACCAGAGGTGTGCTCTGCTACTTAGAGTTAAAGGAATAGTAAAGGTTTACAGGAATGCCAGTGACAAGACCGGAAGTAGAATCAAGAGCCAGAATATTCAGGACTTCTTAATTGGTCTGTGGGTCTCAACATGATGCAAGCGAAATGGTACTACAAAAAAATTGTAAGGTGATGAGATGACCAAAAAGGTTTCATTTGGTTGAAATCCCTCCAGCCTGACATAACCTTTAATATTTATTCACCAGTGTCTTTTTAAAGCACATTCAAATATATTCTCGCATTTGAGTCTCTTAATTATCCCCATGAGTTTGGTATTTCATCCACCTTTTCTACTGATGAGAAAACAGGTCCAGCAGAGGTGCGTGGTTTACTTTGTGTCTTCTGACCAGTAAGTGACATTACGCAGATTTAAACTCCAGCCCATGGGGGTCTGAGTTTAGCACTTACTTCACTGGGTAATAGAACTCTCTAGATGACAGCTACCATAGACCACTTTCAGATTCTACACCAGAACAATGGCCTCCAGCGTCTCCACAAAGACTTGGTGGTCAAAACTCAGACCAAAGTGGATTCTGTGCACACAAAGTGGTTACTTTAATACTTTTGATAATAAAATCAAATTCTGGTGGCAAACAACCTCATTACGCCGTAGGCACTTTCAGTTAGGAGCTGAGATTTCTGGCATTGCTACAGTCTACTAAACCACAAGTAGTACCGCTTCCAGCTAGAGGAGATCACGGAGGTGCCTCCCCTCCTGCCCATACCTTGAGCTCGTCTGCATTGTAGAAGTCCACACGCACGGCGGGCACCATCCAGGTCTGGAAGAGCGTGGCCAGGATCTGCTCCGCAATGGAGTCAGCAATAAGGTGGAAGTGCAGAGGGTTCCGTCTGTGGGGAGTGTGAGAAGGAAGGGTCAGGCAGAGATGTAAGGCTCTTTGAATCACAGCTGCAAAAACACACTCTTCACAGTTCCTATGGCGGGGCTCCTTTCTAAAGGGAATTGCGAGAGTAAATCTGGCATGTTACAAAACCAGTACTCACTGGTGAGGCTGCAGGAGCTGAAAAGGAGAGAAGGCATCTCACCCAACCTCCGTGATTCAGAGAAGTGACAACCAACCACCGATCACTACTGACACCCAATTCAGGCCAAATGCCATACCTGTTATGAGGATATTCATTTTTTTCCTGAAAGTCGTAAGTAGAGCATGTGTTAACAATTTGGTCAACCTTTATATCTGCCACCTGGACTTATCAGCCTTAACGCAGAAACACATCAACATAGGGTAAGTTTTTTAGACTGGCTGCAGGCGGCTGGCAAGAGACTTCTCTCACAGCATGGTGTAAATTCAGTCTTCTGCTTGTTCCTCTCCAAAAGAAAATAAGGCTTTAAGACGGAGTCATCCGGAGATCCCATCGCCCAGTGTCAGCTTGCCTTTTTTTTTTTTTTTGAGATGGAGTTTCACTGTGTCGCCCAGGCTGGAGTGCAGTGGCGCGATCTCCGCTCACTGCAAGCTCCGCCTCCCGGGTTCCCGCCATTCTCCCGCCTCAGCCTCCCAGTAGCTGGGACTACAGGCGCCCGCCACCTCGCCCGGCTAGTTTTTTGTATTTTTAGTAGAGACGGGGTTTCACCGTGTTAGCCAGGAAGGTCTCGATCTCCTGACCTCGTGATCCACCCTTTTAATATTTCTATAGCTTTTACTCATCCAAAATAGACCACTTTCAGATTGTATACCAGGCCAATGGCCTCCAGCCTCTACAGAAAGCCTTGGTGGCCAGAACTCAGACCAAAGTGGATTTTGTGCTAACAAAGTGATTACTTTAATACTTTTGGTAATAAAATCAGATTCTGGTGGGAAACAACCTCATTATGCCCTGAACACTTTCAGTTAGGAGCTGAGATGTCTGACGCTGCTTTTACTGAGGCAGCACCCAAAACATCAAAGAGCATTACGCAAGGGCAAAACTTCCGGAGTTAAATGGAAATGGGTTTCAAACCCAGGTCTGAAATTTATGAGTGGGAATCTTAAGCATGTCACTTACCCCTTTGCACTGCTATTTCTACATTCTGGAAAATGTGGAGAAACACCTTCTCATAAGGCTGCTGTGTTGATTAAATACGATAAGAAGTGCAAACTATGGCACATCAAAAATAAACATGGGATAATAATCAATAGCAGATGTGCCCTAATGAGGAACCGGCTAGACACAAAACAATACGTCAGTCAAGAACTACTGGCATAAATACTATTGCGCTACTACAAATAATGACATACAGCCTAATGCCATGAGTTACAGCGTAACTCATTCATGGCATGAGTACCGACTAGCAACAGAGCACTGTGGCAAATACAAAGATGAGAATGACCCGGCCCGCTGACCTCAAAGAGCTCATACTGCTCAGAGACAGATGAGCGCAGTTAAATATAAGCACGGCGCGGAATGTGATAAGGACCACAAAAGAACACAACGTTCCATGGGAGTAAAGCAGCAGCCAATTCTGACGGGGTCAGAAGGACGTGTGAGAGGAGAGGGAAGCTGTGCCCTAAAGGGAAACACAGGACTTTGACAAGAAGAGACGGCAGAGGGGATGCAATCCGAGGTGAGCAACAGGAGACAAAGGCTGGGCCCAGGGTGTATTAGGAGTGGGGGCCGGGGGTGGTGGGGCTTAGCAGGGCTCCACGGTTGGAGCAGAGAAGGATGGACATGAGAATGCAATGAAAGTTTAATTGAAACAGTCCAGACCGGGCGTGGTGGCTCACACCTGTAATCCCAGTACTTTGGGAGGCCAAGGTGGGCGGATAATGAGGTCAGGAGATCGAGACCATCCTGGCTAACACAGTGAAACCCCGTCTCTACTAAAAATACAAAAATTTAGCCAGACATGGTGGCACTTGCCTGTAGTCCCAGCTACCTGGGAGGCTGAGGCAGGAACACTGCTTGAACCTGGGAGGTGGAGACTGCAGTGAGCCGACATTGTGCCACTGCACTCCAGCCCGGGTGACGGAGCGAGACCCCGTCTCCAAATAAATAAATAATAAATAAATAAATAAATAAAATAAAAACAAACAGACTAGACCTCAGGGAGGTGTTGGGGGCAGGATGACTGGCTTTTTAGCTTTCAGCCGTCGGCTTGGTCACTCCCCAGCCCTGTCCTATGTTCCAGACATACAGACTCTCTCTCAGTTTCCCACCCCCTACCCTGTGCTGTCTCTCCACCCTGGGCCTTATCATGTTCAGCTTGCTCTGCAGGGAACTGTCCCGCAGTTGCTCATTCAATAAATCCTTACTGAGAACACCCCATTTGTCAGGGGATGAGCCGGATGCTGGGGGCCACAGTGGTGAGTCAGACACACCTGCACTGTCCCCATTGTCATGGAGCTCACAGTCTTGCCCACCCTGCACCTCCACGTTCAGTACTTGGTTATCTTAGTCCGCTTTAGGGCCACCATCATTTGCTCCTAGAATCCTTTCCTGACTCCCCATGTCTAGGTCAGGGGCCCTAACTGTTATCCCAGCCGTATGTACCCACCTACTCGTCCTTAGGTAGTGGTTGCCTGTCTACTTGTCTACAACCCCCCTGGGAGCTCCGCAAGGTTAAGGATCACATCAGATGTGTTCAAATGGACAGATCCATGATCTACAGCTCAGTGCCTAGAAGACAGGAAGAGTTTAATAAGTGAACTGAATGGATCGATGGGTGGTGAGTTGTGGACAGATGAGGGGAACAGATGTAGACATGTCATTTAGGAGATCATCAGACTTGGGGGTGTGAAATGAGAATCTGATTAAAAGTGTTGGCCAGGTGCCGTGGCTCATACCTGTAATCCCAGCACTTTGGGAGGCTGAGGCGGGTGGGTCACCTGAGGTCAGGAGTTTGAGACCAGCCTGACCAACATGGAGAAACATGGAGAAACCCCGTCTCTACTAAAAATACAAAGTTAGCCAGACGTGGTGGTGCATGCCTGTAATCCCAGCTACTTGGGAGGCTGAGGCAGGAAAATCACTTGAACCCAGGAGGCAGAGGTTGCAGTGAGCGGAAATTGCGCCATCGCGCTCCAGCCTGGGAGAAACGCTGTCTCAAAGAGAAAAAAAAAAAAAAAACCCAAACCAGTGTCTATGCCAGGAAGAGCGACAAGGAAGCTAAATCTAGAGGATTTCAGAAGAACAGATCTTAGATATGAGAAAAAAAAGAGAAGGAGGAGCGGAGGGCAACATTGGGGTTCCTGGGTGGGTGGCAACGGCTCCAGGACCAGGGATACGATGAGGAAGGCACCGTGGAGGAGGACAGTGAGTCTGGGATTGGGCACACCAAGCTGAAGGCGGGGGTGGCAAAGCCAGTGCTGTTGCTGAATAGGTGGGTCTAGACCTGAAGAAAGTCAACCCGCCATACACGTGACAGGTGCCTGAGGGTAATAAACTGAATGAACGAATCAAAAAGCAGTCAGCACTGCAGAATTTCCCCACGGGACCCACTGCCTAAAGACTGCAACTTTCCCATAAAATTATCCACGCTCACCACGCTCAGTGGAAAGGGGCATATCTTCCTTACAGCTTCCCTAAACGCCCTATAAGAAGCTGCCACTGGGCCGTGGTGATGTTTGGTGGCATGAAGGGACAATGCTGTGCTGGCCCATTGGCTTAGCTGAGGGCCAAGTCAGAGGCAGTAGGACAAAGTCACTGGGATACAGATGGTCCATTTGGCCCTCACCGTTTCCACGACTGTCTCCCAAGGCCATAGTTGCCATAATGGAGTCTTATTAACGGAGAATGGATAAAGGTAAGCCTATAGCACGGCCAAGTTGCATGTTCATCTACAGTGGAGGGGCAGCTTAGTCTGAGCCAGGGGGTGACAATAATAAAAGGCCCAAGCTTCTTGTATTTGCTCTAACGCATCATACTTCCCACATTTCTATATCTTTCTGTTCCCTCTCCATGGAATGCCCTTCCCTGCTTGGAAGCCCCATGAATTCCTGTCATTCTTCAAAATTCCCTGTGTAAGTCACCTCCTCCTGGAAACCTTCCGTGAGCCCTTCCTTGTGTCTTTCTCCCGCTAACTCTGCACCTCGTGTGAAAAGCTCACCTGCCATCTGTAGGAAGGCATTACGATACGGATTCAAACCGCTGGCTCCCTGTCCCTATTGTGAGATCACGGGGGACAGAAACCATCTTTTCATCTCCATCCACAGTATCCAGCAAAGAGCCTGGTGACTCATGGGTCCTCCACAGATACTCTTGTAAGAACAACAAAAGCCAATGCTCCTCCTTCTGTTATCACTGTAACCACCATCATAGGAGGGCAGAAACAGTTGATGGCACACTCCGTTATCAAGAGTTCGGAGTTTGGGCTGTGTTCCAGAATGCCTGGCTTGGCATCCCGGCTGCAGTACCTGCTGAGTGACTATAAGCAAGTCACTTCATCTCTCAAGGCCTCAATTTCCTCATCTTCAAAGCAGGAGAGATCATGGGAAGCAAGGAATATTATATTGGATAATTGTGAGGATAAAGTGACATAATAAACATAAAGTGCTTAGTAAAGTACTACCTGATATATGGTTAAGATTTCAATACAGGTTATCTATTATCAATATTAACTTACGATACTGCTTTTTTTTCCTCTACTACTTTTGCATCGACTGTTCGATGAAGTATTTTCAATTAGTTCTTCCAAGCACAGACAAAAAAACGGGCTGAATGAACAAATATCCAACAAAGAGCTATTAAGCAATAACTACATATAATTTACAACAGGGATATAGGTGATGAATGAGCTATGAGTGTTCTCTTCAGGCAGCTTGCAATCTTGGAGAGTCAGAGGAAGACAGAATACAAAAAAGGCCACACACATCAGAACATGGATTCGCCTCTGTGCTGGGCTGCCACACACAACTGCACAGCTTGAGAACGGCCCACTTCCCAGGGAGCCTTCCACAAAGACTAACGGGTAATAATGTGCAGGATACTCTTAGAATTAGATGGAGCACAACCTGCACAACCATACATGATGATTCTACAAGGAGGAGCACAAAAGCTACGTGGCGCTGAGAGTGAGAGAGATGATATTTTGGTAGTGAAGAATCTGGGAGGTTTCCATGAACTATGTGGCAAGTAAACTGGAGCTTTAAATGGGTAAAGGAAGAGGAGAGAGGGAGGTATTCAAGCAGGAAGTACAGGTGACCCTTGAGCAACACGGGGTTGAACTGTACGGGTCCACTTACCTATGGATTTTTTTCAACAAAACCTGGAATGGGAAACCCAAGTATACGGAGGGCTGATTTTTCCCACAGGCAGTGATATAGTTTGAGCACTTTTCCCCAACCAAATCTCACGTTGAAACGTAATCGCAAATGTTGGAGGTGGGGCCTGATGGTTAGTGTCTGGGTCATGGCAGCGGATCCCTCAAGGCTTGATGCTGTCCTCATGGTGTGAATTTTCTCAAGATCTGGTTATCTAAAAAAAGAGTGTGGCACCTGCCCACACTTTCTCTTGCTCCCACTCTCCTCTTGCATGTGATGTGCCTGTTCCTGCTTCACTTTCTGCCATAAGTAAACACTCCTTGAGGTGTCCCTAGAAGCCAAGGAGATGCTGGTGCCATGCTTGTACTGCCTGCAGAATCACGAGCCAATTAAACCATTTTTCTTTATAAATTATCCAGTCACAGGTGTTTATAGCAATGCAAGAACAGCCTAACACAGAAAAACTGGTACCAGGAGTGAGATACTGCTATAAACATATATGAAAATATGGAAGCAACTCTGGATCTGGGTAACATACAGGGGCTAAAAGAGTTTGGAGGGCTCAGAAGAAGACAGGAAGATGAGGGAAAGTCTGGAACTTCTTATAGACTGGTTTGATGGTTGTGGTCAAAATGCAGATAGTGACAAGGACAGTGAAGTCCAGGCTGACAGGTTCTCAGATGGGAATGAGGAACTTACTGGGAACTTGACTAAAAGTCGCCCTTGATATGCTGTAGCAAAGAACTTGACTGTATTGTGTCCATGCCCTAGAGATCTGTGGAAGTTTTAACTTAAGAAGGACAACCTAGGGTATCTGGCAAAGGAAATTTCGAAGCAGCAAAGTGTCCAGATAGAGGAGAAAAGAAATAATCTAAAAGTTGGAACTTAAAGAGGGAAGCAGGGTGTAAAAATTTGGAAATTTTGTAGCCCAACCATGTGGAAAAGAAAGAAAAGGCTTTTTAGGATGGCGGTGGAGTTGCGGGGAGAAGAACCCACAACTTGCTAGAAATATTTGGCATAACTAAAAAGGGGCAAGGTACTGACAGCCAAGACAATGGGAAAAAGGCCCTGAAGACAATTTTAAAAGTCTTCCAGGCTGCCCCTCCCATCACAGGTCTAGAGTCCCAGGAGGAAAGAATGGTTTCCTGGGCCAGGACACCATTGCCCTGCACCATCCTAAAAGGCTGCTCTGCATCGTGGCCCCTCCAGTTCCAGCCTCAGCCCAAAGGGCCCAAGATACAGCTCAGGCTGCAGCTTCAGAGAGTGCAAGCTATAAACCTTGGCAACTTCCATGGGGTGTTAAGCCTGTCAGGATGCAGAGTGCAAGAGGGAAGGAGGCTTGGCAGTCTCTACCAGATTTCAGAGAATGTATAAGAAAGCCTGGGTGCTCATGCAGAACCCTGCTACAGGGGCAGAGCCCACCAGAGATGTTCTATTAGGGCACTGCTTAGGGTATATGTGGGATTGGAGACCCCACACAAAGTCCCCTCTGGGACACTGCCTAGTGGAGCTGTGGGAAGGGGGCTACTATCGTCCACGTTCTAGAATGGTAGATCACTGGCAACATGCACCTTGTGCCTGGAAAAGCCACAGGCACTCATCTCCAACCCATGAGAGGAGCTGCAGGGGCTATGTACGGCAAAGCCACAGGAGTGTACCTGCCCAAGGCTTTGGGAGCCTGCCCATTGCACCAGTGTGCCCTAGATATGGGACATGGAGTCAAGAATTATTTTGGAGCTTTAAGATTTAATGACTGCCCTGCTGGGTTGCAGACTTGTGTGGGGGCCTGTAGCATCTTTCTTTTGGCCAGTTTCTCCTTTTTGGAATGAAAGTATTGACCTCATGCCTGTACCACCATTGTATCTTGGAAATAAATACTGCGTTTTTTATTTTACAGTTTCATAGGTAGAAGGAACTCATCTCCAGATGGGACTTTGAACTTGGGACTTTTGAGTTAAGAATGGAATAAGACTTTGGGAGGCTACTGAGAAACAATGATTGTATTTTGAAATGTGAGAAGGACATGACATTTGGGGGGCCAGGAGCGGAATGATATAGTTTAGATATTTTTCCCCCACTCAGATCTCATGTTGATATGTAATCCGCAGCACTGAAGGTGGAGCCTGATGGAAGATGTCTGGGTTACGGGGACGGATTCCTAATGGCTTGGTGCTGTCCTCACAATACTGAGTGAGTTCTCACGTGAGCTGGCTGTTTAAAAGGGTGTGGCACCTCCCACCCTCTCTCTTGCTCCTACTTTCACCATGTGATATGTCTGCTCCTCTTCACCTTCTGACATAAGTAAATGCTCCCTGAGGCCTCCCCAGAGGCCAAGCAGATGCTAGCACCATACTTGTGCAGTCTGCAGAACTGTGAGCCAATTAAATCTCTTTTCTTTCTAAATTGCCCAGTATCAAGACCCCCCCTCCCCACCGCCTCCCGCAGAGACAGAGTTTCACTCTTATTGCCCAGGCTGGAGTGCAGTGGCACGGTCTTGGCTCACTGCAACCTCTGCCTCCTGGGTTCAAGTTATTCTCCTGCCTCAGCCTCCCATGTAACTGAGAATACAGATGCCCGCCACCACACCCAGCTAATTTTTGTATTTTTAGTAGCGATGGGGTTTCACCATGTTGGCCAGGCTGGTCTTGAACTCTTGACCTCAAGATCCGCCAAAGTGCTGGGATTACAGGAATGAGCTACCGCACCCGGCCTCAGGTATTTCTTTACACAAGAACCGTCTAACAGAGGTAGGTACCACAGGGCTGACTACACGACTTGAAATATGTGCAGATTCTAGATACGTGGGTTTCCTGGAACCAATCCCCGCTGTATACCAAGGGAAAACTCTGATAGAACAAGAAAGGAACAAAGGTGGCAAAGTACAGAGCAGGTCTGTGAAAGAACAATAGTCATATTTGGGTGGATCATACAACAACATTTACTGGACACCTGCTTCATGCCAGAAATAGGGAGCATAAAAAGAAGAAAGAGAGACCACGTCTTCAGGACAGACTGGGCTAGAATGTGTGAGTTCCTAAGAACTGCAAATTGCATTCTGTCAGAGAAACAGCCAGACAAGGTTTGGAGGCTCGGCAGGAGCAAACAGAAGTTATAAATCTGGGAAGTTTTAACCTGGTTACAGAGCAGAAGTTGGACCAGTGTGGGGTAAGAGGAGCAAGCCCTAGAGAAAGATGCTGCAAACATTAGGATGGGGCTTCCTCCTCCAATCTTCTTCTGCCTCTGGTCTATTTAAAGCATCTCTCTAGAAGGCTGAGTAAACCCAGAAAGAAGCCTCAGCCTCACCTTTATGGCAATAGTAGGTGTCTGCATTGTCAAAGGGAATAGAGTGTCTCATTAGCTTCCCTGAGAATATGAAAATGCTTAATCAGAAAACACATGAGCCCCTCAGCCCAGGTGAACACCAAGACCTTGGCAGTTTGCTGACACTGTCTCAGCAATCAAAGGCGGGCTATCAGCAGCCTGTGTCTGACTCCTATCAGACAGCATGCTGGAGGGGTTCCATTAATATTCCACTTTGGGTACCATGATAAGAGTCTGGGCCCAGACTGCAGTTCCTGACAGTGGCCTTTTTCTTTTAGGCTCACCGAGCCATGGCACAAGCACCTGAAAATACCGCCCAGACCACCTTTCCTGGAGCTTCTGTGTGAGCCGAAATAGTTCCCCTGAGCTTTAACCTGTAAATCTGACTGCCAACCAGATGGCCCCACTTCCACATCCCACAGGTCCCTGGGAATCAAGAAATCCCCAGTTTCAATGCTACTACACACCAAGTTTCCAATGATTTGTGGAGTGTTTGTCTGGGACTTGTCTCTTCTTTCGAATATAAACTCCTTGAGGACAGAGACTGGGTCTTGCATTTACTGCTGCATCCTAGCTCCCAGAACACCGCCTGACACAGTAAGCAGGGGCCTGTGTTTATTATGCAGGACTGCATGGATGAGTGGCGTCCTCAATTTCCAAAACAGAAATCAGTTTTCCCTCTCTTGGTCCCTTATGCAAGTTTCCCCTTGAATTTCCTGCCTGGGTTAAAGGTGCCCCATTCACCCAACCTCATAAGCTAGAAATGGGGGCACGCCCTGGGCCCCCTCCCCAGCTATATGCCACACACTCAATCAACCTCAAGCCCTGAAAGGCAGCTTAGCTTAATGGTTAGGAGCTGGGTCTTGAAAGCACAACTGCCTGTTTTTTTTTTTCTTAACTTGTTCATGTTCTGTCATGAACAAATGTTCAAACTTCGGAAAGCTTCTTCATCTCTGAGTCTCAGTTTCCAAATCTTCAAAATGGGCTTGATCACAATAGCTCCTACCTTATAGTTATTGTCAGATCGATTGAGCTAAAACATATGCAGCACTTAGAACCAGGACTGGCAGGAAGTGAGTAAATGTTAGCTTCATTATCCTATCCAACCTTGGGGGTATCTCATGAATATATTCACTCTTTTTTCTCATGAATATATTCACTGTTCTTCTGACTCTCTTACTCTCTCTGATATATCCTCTAGCCCCTAAGCCATATGTTTGCTCTAATGTAATCACACAACCCCCTGCTCACTGTACGATATATAAGCCCCAGCCTCTTGCATGCAGCAAACAAGACCTTCCGCGATCTCACCCTATCTGTCCCTCAAAACTCATGTCTTCACACCCCTTCCTTAAACCCTGCACGCCAGCCGTTTCTCCCTCAGTTTTGCCTGTGACCAGCTCCTGCTCTTCCTGCAGGAATAAAGTCAAGAGCCACATCCCCAGGGAAACCTTCCAGGACCACCCCATCCAACACAGCCCCATCTCCCCCATCACTCTCCATCCCACTGTCCCGTCAAATTTCTTCCTAGCATTTATTACTACTGGAAATCTCCATGTTAACTTCCAAGACTATCTCCTACCCTCCACGAGACTGTCAGCTGTGGAGGATAGAGCCTCTCCAGCTTCACAAACTACCTCCTCTCTTGTTTACTCCCTCTACAACCCCAGTGCTTAGAGAGCATCTAGCTGGTCTTGGGTGCAGTTCCAGGGTTGAGCATGCTCTCCTGGCAGGCTTGTGCCCATGCTGTCGCCTTTTCCTGGACCATCTACACTTCACCCCACTAACTGCGTCTGGCCTTCTGTTCTCAAGTTAGACACCAAGGCTCTGAGGAGGCCATTCCACTGCGATAGATGCCCTTCTTAGTGGCTCCAGCTGAGTCTATGCTCAAACCTTAGTTCAGGTCTTTGAAATAATCTACTATTTACTTCTTTGTTCCCTGCTAGATGGAATCTTAGCATGGGTGCCTTATTTTGTTAATAACCTTATCCCTAGATTTTTCTTTTTTACAGCCCCTTACAGGTAAAAACACTCAGTGATTGTTTAAGGAAAGAATGAATAAATAATACCAAATGAATAATTACCAAAAAGATCCAAATGCCCTCAGTTTGACACCATTGCCAAAGAGATTCAAATGCCCACAGCTTGACATAATTACCTGGAAGTTAGGTACAGAGGCACTTAGAAAAAAATGTAGGAGCAAATCTTTTAACATTGGGTTAAGTAATTGTTTCTTAGATATGATACCTGAAGCGCAAACCATGAAAGAAAAAAAAAATAGATTTCACTGAAATAATTTTTAAAAAACGCTTTCTCTCTTTCTGCTGTGTGCCATGTGAAGACACAGCAAGAAGGTGGCCATCTGCAAACCAGGAAGGGGGTCCGTCCCTACCAGAACCTGATCTCAGACCAGCACCCTGATCTCAGACTTCCCCAACTTTGGAACCATATGAAATAAATTAGTATTAAGACAAAAAAAAAAAAAGAGGAAGAAATTTTGTGCTTCACAGGACATGATCAAGAAAGTGAGAACTACCAGATAATATTTTCAAGCATATATTTGATAAGCAACTTGTATCCACAATATATAAAGATACTTTACAGCTCAAACAATAAAAGGACAAGTAAGCCAATAAAAATTGAGCAAAGGATTTAAATAACCTTTTCTCAAAGAAGATATACAAATGGCCAATAAGCACACGAAACGACACTCAACATCATTAATCATTAGGAAAAAGCAAATCAAAACCACAATAAGCTACTTACCCACTAGAATGGCAAAAAAAAAAAAAAAAAAAAAAGATATATAACAAATGGTGATTAAGAATTTGGAGATATTGGAACCCTCAATGGTTACCGGTGGAACTGTAAAATGAAGCAGCTGCTTGGAGAAACAGTTTGGCAATTTCTCAAAAAGTGAAGCATAAAATAAAATATCTATAAAATATGAAAACAGATGTCAACACAAAAGCTTATACAGAACATTCTTAGCAAAATTGTTCATAATAGTCAAGAAGTGGATGGCCGGGCACTGTGGCTCAGTAATCCCAGCACTCTGGGAGGCGGAGGCGGGTGGATCACCTGAGGTCAGGAGTTCAAGACCAGGCTGGCCAAGATGGCAAACCCTGTGTCTCCCAAAAATTAAAAAAAAAAAAAAATTAGCTGGGCATAGTGGTGGGCACCTATAATCCAAGCTACTTGGGAGACTGAGGCAGGAGGACTGCTTGAACCCAAGAGGCAGAGGTTGCAGTGTGCCGAAATCGCGCCATTGCGCTCCAGCCTGGGCAACAAAGCAAGACTCTGTCTCAATTAAAAAAAAAAAAAA
>NW_016809683.1:436062-495838 GCF_001698545.2 Rhinopithecus bieti
AGATGGCAAACCCTGTGTCTCCCAAAAATTAAAAAAAAAAAAAAAATTAGCTGGGCATAGTGGTGGGCACCTATAATCCAAGCTACTTGGGAGACTGAGGCAGGAGGACTGCTTGAACCCAAGAGGCAGAGGTTGCAGTGTGCCGAAATCGCGCCATTGCGCTCCAGCCTGGGCAACAAAGCAAGACTCTGTCTCAATTAAAAAAAAAAAAAAAAAAAAAAAAAAAAAAAAAAAAAAGAGGGGGGGGGGGGGGGTACTGAAATGGCCATCAGTTGATAATGGACAATGCAATGGGGTATATCCATACAATGGAATATTTCTGGATAATTGAAATAACTGAAGAACTGATACATGCTACATCAGGGATGAACTCTGACAACATTCTGCCAAATGAAAAAAGCCAGTCCAAAAGACTAAATATTTTATGATTTCACTTCCATGAAATGTCCAGAACAGGCAAATCCAAAAAGACAGAAAGCAGATGAGTGGTTGGTATGAGATGGGAAGACGAGGAAATGAGTAGTATTGGGGCTGGGGATTTCTTTTAAGGTTATAAAATGCTCTGATATTAAATACCAAGGATAGTTGCACAATTCTGTGAATTTACTAAACAACCACTAAATTGTAAACTTTTAAAGAGCAAATTTTATCGTATTTACTTATTCATCTCACAGGAATAGGTAAATATTGGAATGTGCGTCTGACCTGCATATTTGGGAGAGGGAAGCAGGTCTGCTCTCCTTCTGTTTCTGGACTTCCTTCTCTAGGGGGATGTGCTAAGCAGTAAATGGTGTGCCCACGTGGGAAACCCTGCAATTGTCCAGGTTGGCCTCTGACCCGGAGGTAAGTCCAATTCATGGAGACATAAGTGAGAGCCCTATTTGTGGACACAGTTGAAAGAACATCCTGTATTCAAGACTAACAGCAATAAAGGAGACTATTTCATTCCTCATATGTGCGACTTCTGAGCCTCATTTCACATTTGGTTCCTAACTCAGGAAGGTAAGAAATCGTGTTAATGACAGAGCCCTGCAAATTCCAAAATCAGCCAAAGCCTGTGAGTCTACATCCTATTCTCTTTTGTTCAAAGGGAGATTAGCAAGAGTTAGACAGATGTTAAGGACATATTTACACCAAAGAGAATTTCACCAACTGCAGATAATAAAAACTCATTCAGAGGAATAATTTTCTCAATATATGATTCAAGGCGATTCAGTTTTATATTTGTATAACATCTAAAATAGTCTTTTATGCCAGCTACCAGTTATAAATACATTTGCGAGCATTGCCTGAGGCCTATTAGGAAAAGCTTCTGCCTGGACGGGCCAGCTTGGGTACGCATCTTAACACAAAGTTACTCTCACCCAGATATTGCTTCAGACATCAAGTGTGGTCCACAGACAGACCAGACCACAATTCTACACCAAAGAAGGAAGCAAGGGTGTGCTTCTTCTCCAGTAGAGCCTGCAGACTTCACTCTTAATGAGCAACGCTCCTGCTGCCTCTGGTTTCCCTAACTGCTCCCTTGTTCCAGGCGGAGATGCAATAAATCTGGTACTACAAAGAGGCAAAGATGATTAAACCATTGCTTTCTTCCTGCCACTCTTTCTTATTTTGTCAGGATTGCCACGGTCCCTCCAAGGCAATCTAGGGCCTGTGTTCATTAAAATATACAAGGACATTTGAGCTGAAATAATCTTTAATTATTCAGTTTACAATGCAATGGTAATCTTAGGAAAAGAAAGCACCTGTGAGAGCAACTCGAATTCTCAGTGAATCTGTTGCACTTACAGATTTAATAGGACTCGTGTCAGAAAATCACCACAGACAGAATGAGGGGTTTTCAGTAAGTCTTTCATTTGAGAGTGGCCAAGTGCCTTTGAGGATATGGGAAGAATCAAGGACAAGTCAGTGCCGTATCAGAAAAGCTTTCCAGAAAAGAAGAACAGAGCAACTTTCAAGAAAAATCCAGGCCGGGCACGGTCGCTCACGCCTGTAATCCCAGCCCTTTGGGAGGCCAAGGCAGGCGGATTACGAGGTCAGGAGATCGAGACCATCCTGGCTAACACAATGAAACCCCGTCTCTACTAAAAAATACAAAAAAATTAGCCAGGCACGGTGGTGGGCGCCTGTAGTCCCAGCTACTCGGGAGGCTGAGGCAGGAGAATGACGTAAACCCGGGAGGCGGAGCTTGCAGTGAGCCGAGATCGCGTCCCACTGCACTCCAGCCTGGGCAACAGAGCAAGACTCCGTCTCAAAAGAAAAAAAAAAAAAGAAAAGAAAAATCAAAAGACCTTCTAATGCAGTAAAAGCAGCATGGATTGTAGGGGCTGGCAGAGCCCAGGTTGGAGACTGATTCACCTGTGACCTTGAACAAGCTATTCAACCTGCCTGAGCCTTGGTTTCCTCATCTGTTTGTGGGGATAATGGCATCTACTGCACCAGGTTGGGATGACATTCAAATGCAATAGCCCATGTGAAGCTTAACATCTTCACTATAAAAAGCAGTTCCCTTTGGTTTTAATATTTGTGGGTATGACCAAGTACCACCGATCTCTTACCTGTTCATAGATATCACCTGCCCATGCTATTTTTCTCAGACTTAGTAGAAATACTGATGCCCAGGCCTTTAAAACCTGTATTGAGTCTACACTTAACACCTCAAAAATACATACCTGGAAGGGGTGAGAACTGATAGAGGCAAAAGGCAGACAAATGCCTAGGCAGAAAGGAGCAGGTCCCTGGTGAAATCCAACCTTCAAGCCAGAAACAGTCCTGGGTAAATCCTTGAACTAGATTGAGAACCCACCTTACTGTTTGGCATGCTTTCCTCTAATTAATCCACATCCTTCACCTATTTTACACATACCTACCCTTTCCTAATCGGTTTTCCACACTATCATGCTCACCTTTGTGTGGTGTCTTTGCTCTAACCTCTTTTGCATAGTCACAAACTAATCAGCATGCATTTCCTACTCTGAGCCCACAAAAGTCTTGCACTCAGCCATACTGGGAACTCTCCTGCCTTTGGGTAGGGGGACCACCCCCACATCCTCTCCCACTAAAAGCTGTTTCATCACTCAATAAAACTTCCTATCTTGCTCATTCTTTAAGTGTCCGTGTGCCTAATTCGTCCTGGTCACGAGGCAAGAACCCAGACCTAGCTGAGCTAAGGAACAAAAAATCCTGCATCAAAATGATTATGGAGATCACAACGTCTACACTATCACCCAAAATGAAAATTAAGAAAAAGTAAGAATAATGAGGCCGGGCACAGTGGCTCACACCTGTCATCCCAGCACTTTGGGAGGCTAAGGCAGGCAGATCACTGGAAGTCAGGAGCTCGAGGCCAGCCTGGCCAACATGGTGAAACCCCGTCTCTACTAAAAACACAAAAATTAGCCAGGTGTGGTGGCAGGCACCTGTTATCCCAGGTACTTGGGAGGTTGAGGAAGGAGAATCGCTTGAACCTGGGAGGCGGAGGTTGCAGCGAGCCGAGATTGTGCCACTGCACTCCAGCCTGGGTGACAGAGTAAGACTCTGTCTCAAAAAAAAGGCATAAAAATGATAACTTCTTTGTGGTGAGAAGCTCAGATTCCGAAGCTAGACTGCCTGGTTTCCATCCGGGCTCTGCCCATCTTCTCCCTGAGACCTCGAGCCATGACTTAGCAAATTGTTCCTTAGTTTCACTCTCAGTAAAATGGGCATCATACTAGTGCTCACCTCCTGAAGGCATATGAGGAATCAATGCATTAGTATCTGGGAAACACTTGGAACAGACCCTGATACAGAGCAAGAGCTACATTTCTATTTGTTACATAAATAAAATACAGACAAGTTTTACAAAGAGCCTGTCTTCCCATATTCAAAACGGGGCTCTATGGCAGGTTGAGAAACAAGTCAAAGCTCCAAGATGTAGAGTCACTCGCTTAGCGTCACCCAGCTTAGTCCTGGTAGGAGCAGAACCAGAACCTAGGCCTGCTTCTTTGTTTTATTCAAATTCTATGCACAACTTAGACAGTTCTACAATGAATTCGAGCCTGAATGAGGGAAAAGATAATAAAAGGCAGATACTGGTCATGAAGATGCTTTTTTATTCACCATGTCCTTCAGGGGCACAAGCGAGGTTTAAAAAAACAAAACCAAAAACAACTACTTGATATGCAAAGTAAGGCAAATAGCCCGGCTTCATCCTGCCAACAGGGCTATAGAGTATGAGAGTATGTAGATCATGCTAGCAAACAAATATTAAATTTTTACAAGCTGATCCACCTTCCTGCCCAGGAGGTAAACACTTAGTTGCTAAATAAATATTTCTTCTCTCTGCTCCCTAAGAGTTTAGTTTCTTTGAAGACCAGCAATATTTCCCAGTTTATTTGCAACTGGTATTGGAGTCACAGGCATGCCCCCCAATTTTCCTCTGAATATCCTGCCGTCTAGGTGATGCAGACATATATTGTGCCATTTTCTACTGGGTAACAAACAAACCTTTGTCCTTTATAATTTGTATATATTTTCTCATCCATCTTTCTTTTCACCATAGAGGTTGTATGGTGACACAACCAAAATATATTTAACACTGAAAACAAAAACAAGATTATGCCCAGGCACAGTGGCTCACACCTGTAACCCCACCCAGCTTTTTGGGAAGCTGATGCAGGTGGATCACCTGAGGTCAGGAGTTTCAGACCAGCCAGGCTAACATGGTAAAACACCATCTCCACTAAACAAATACAAAAAAAATTAGCCGGGCGTGGTGGCGCATGCCTATAGTCCCAGCTACTTAAGAGGCTGAGGCAGAAGAATCGGTTGAACCCAGAAGGTGGAGGTTTCAGTGAGCCGAGATTGCGTCAAGATCAGGCCACTGCACTCCAGCCTGCATGACAGGACGAGATTCTGTCTAAAAAAAAACAAGATTACCTTTATTTCTATCACGCAAACACAACATGCAAAAGTTCTATTTCTTACGTATTTTCTGCTAGTCTGTATTTTGACCCTGTATATGTGTACTGTCACATATATGCATGTGTTTATATATTGAAACATATACTATGCATCCCATTTTAAATTATATTTTCCCTTATTTTATATAAGCATTGCTTCATGGTATGCCATACTTTTCAAAACTGAGTACACGGTTTACTATAAGAGAATGCTCCATTTTTTATTCCGTTCTTAAGTATTATCCAATTTTATAATTACAAAGCAATATTTTATAAAAGGCTTTTCTATTGTTAGGGTTATCTTTTTAAGGGAGAGTCCCTAAGGTGGGCATACTGGGTCAAGGTCTTCCCACATTGTATGAATTTCTCTCCAACAGGTCACAGCAATTGTCAGTGTTGGCATTAGTGTGCAAGTGTGCCTTTATTCCTCTTTTATTATCTTTTAAAAGATGTCATCAAGCATATGGCAGAAGTAAAATTGATTTGATGTAACAAAGCAAGCCTTAAATGAAAATTTGCTAAAAATCTTGTCTGGAAAATAAATTTAATTACTGTAATTAACAGTGAAAGCCAAAAGAAGCATCCTGCACCACTATTATTATACTATTATTAACATTAGTAAGGTACTTCATTTGTCAATGTATTTTATAACCATGTATTAGTTAATCCCCATAATGTGCTTGGGAAGCAATGAAGATATTTATAGCTGGACTTTCTGAGCCGAAAGTCTTTCAAAAGTCCTTTTGTCTTGATATCTCAACTCATCACCAGCATATCAATTCACAGAATCATTCCCATTTGTATAATTTCAGGGATGACAGGAACTTCCATGGTAATTTGGTCCAAGGTGGTCAGTAGTCATTAAAATGGTGTATGGTAAATGCACCTGACAGCAACAACTTAAGCATACCCTGAGAATGACCCTGTATGACAGATGCACCTGAATGTGTGTTCTGAACTGGAGAATCCAGGAGAGGCCAACCTTGAGATTCATTCCTTGTCTATAAGAACCTTCAGAGCTCCCAAACTGTACCACAGAATACAGGCCATATGGGGAATTGAGGCCCTGAGTTTTGGGGTGATTGAAGTGGTGCTACTTGGCAACCTCCTGGTGCCACCCCCACTGGAGGTTGTTAGGGAAAGGGTGCTGGTATGGGTAAGCTTTGTGTCCCCACCCAAATCTCATCTTGAATTGTAATCCCTATAATCCCTATAATCGCCACGTGTGGAGGGAGAGACCAGGTGGAGGTTACTGAATTGTGGGGGTGGTTTCCCCCATGCTGTTCTCATGATAGTGAGTGAGTGAGTTCTCACCAGATCTGATGGCTTTCTAGGGGGATCTTCCCCCTTCACTCAGCACTTCGCCTTCCTGCCGTCTTGTGAAGAAGATGCCTTGCTTCCCCTTCACCTTCCGCCATGACTGTAGGTTTCCTGAGGCTTCCCCAGCCATGCTAAGCTGTGAGTCAATTAAACCCCTTTCCTTTATAAATTACCCACTCTCAAGCAGTTCTTCATACTAGTATGAAAATGGACTAATACAGGTACTAAGTGAAAATGTTATATAAACTGTGTGCCTTTCATAAGTAGTTGCAGTTTTCCTGCCCAGCCTGCTGCCACTGCGTCCTGGGGTTCTCCTGACCAGCTTGTTGCCACTGGGCTGTACATACAGCAGATCTGTCCAGCCCACTGCCACTGGAATCTCTTCCCATATATGTAAGCCCTCAGTTAAACCCAATATCTCATTTGCTGGCCCTGGGTCTCTTCTTTGGCCTCTTGAACCTGGTGCCATGCCCACTGGAGTAGACAGGGGCTCAGCATAACAAATGGGATACAGAATTTTCATAGCACATACTAAGGATTTGCTTTCTTCTCAAGTCCCCACGCCACCTTAAAAGTATGACATGCCATCAGCAGTTAATAATACTACTACTGCTATTTTTAAATTTAACATCTTTGTGCTACACTGTTACTGTAGGAGTAAAAGTTTATACCCAACAGGATTCTTAGTTTCAACAACTATTAGATTATTTGATTTGCAGCTAAAGCAACAGGAATAAAATTTGTACACAACACCAGAGGTTTTTATGACCTTTAACTTTGTCATAATTGACAAATAGCATAATTGAATACCTTTAATCATGCAAAGGCCCTTTCGTAGAAAGTGGGCTTTTTTGTTGTAGTTGTTGTTAATCAGGGAGGGACCTGATACCTCATGGCAACAAGTAGTAAATACATAAAAGGCTGAAGACCATTCATCTACTTCAATGCTTAGTGTACAAAATGCCTGGTTTTAAGCCACAGGATGAAGGCCGTAGTACTGAAAGGAGCCTTCAAAACTGCAGAGAAACAATAACAATGGGGAAAGGGCATCTCACCTCAGTTCAGAAGACAGTAGGTCAAGCCCCATTTGGTCATTCTTTATCTGGTGTTCCCATTTCCTCCTCAAATATACAACTGAAATCATAACTCCAACTGGAGAGCGCTATGACGAAGAACTGACAAAGAACTGACAGCCTCTATAGTGAACTGTTATCTATTTGTCGATTGCTTACTTCTCCTATCCACTTCCTCATTCAGGTTGGGCAGTGAATTTGACGCTTGCTAACCTGCCAGCTTGCTGCAGGCACATAAGGGGCCCAGCAAAAGAACCGCACTGGTAACTCCAGTAGAAACAACCGAACGAATATGAAAATGTTTTAGACCAATAAGTTTTAGGGTGAACTGACACACAGCAAAAGTTAACTGATTAAAACAACTAAAGTCTAAAGAGTTAAAATGGCTGGGGGCAGTGGCTCACACCTGTAATCCCAGCACTTTGGGAGGCCAAAGTGGGTGGATCACCTGAGGTCAGGAGTTCGGGACCAGCCTGGCCAACATGGAGAAATCCTGTCTCTACTAAAAATACAAAAATTAGCTGGGTGTGGTGGCGGGCGCCTATAAAGCCAGCTACTTGGGGAGGCTGAGGCAGGAGAATCACTGAAATCCAGGAGGAAGAGGTTATAGTGAGCCAAGATTGCACCATCGCACTCCAGCCTTGACGACAAGAGTGAAACTCCACCTCAGAAAAATAAATAAATAAAAATAAAAATAAAGTTAAAATGACCTGATGAAAATCACTCAGCTATATAGTGTCATGAATGTGGAACTGAACTAAGTCTGGGCTGGATATATTGGTTAATTGATTGAATAATAAATATCTTCATGTTCTTTATTAATGAACTCCCCCAGATTGATTTGTCAAGTAAGTTAACATTTATTGAGCATGTAATATGTGTCAGGTACTTTGCTAAGATACTAGGGACACAAAAAATGACGGCATGGGTTCTGTCTTCCAGAAAGCCCACATTCTGCTACAGCAGACCTATAATGAATAAATATATAAAACATAATGTAATAAATCTAATGATGGAAAGACGCACGGGGTATTGTGGGCTGGTAGACGAGAAACCCCAATCCAGGCAGAAGGTTGGCTTCCTGTTAGAAAAGATGCTTATGTAAAGTCTGAAAGACTAAGAGGGAGTTTGCCAATGTGAGGGTGGGAGGAAATGGAGAAGGAGGGAGAAATGGGTAGACAGAGCAGCATAACGAGACACAACAGGCCGGACACGCTATGCGGGGGCTGGGGAGCTACAAGCAGTTCAGAGCTGCTGGAGTCTGAAGTCAAAGCAAAAAGAGGAGACAGAAAGCACCATGGAGATCAACCTGGTCTTTGTGCCATGGTAAAGAGGTTTCATTTCCACCCCTTGACAAGGAGAAGCCGCTAAAAGGTTTTGAGAAACCAGATGTGCCTGTTTGAAATGTCATTCTGGACTCACAGCAGATGATCTGAAGAGTAGACACTGGGGAGGCAGGAAGGACACATGAAGGTGAGAGGACAGGTGGCCCTGAACGACATCAGTTGCCGTGGGGATGGAGAGAAAGGGGGAGAAAGTGAAAACTATCTCAGAGGGAGAATCGCAAAGCACTGACTGCAGATGGGCTTGTTGGAAGACAGAGAGAAGGTGGAACCAATGATGAAATCCCAGTTCCTTGCAGGGTTGGTAGGTCTGGGAAGCCCACCATGGCTCCCATCTTTGTTTATGCCATTGACAGATTCAGGTGCAGCATTTTACATGGATCTCTGTTCAGCTGACCTCTGAAAACTTTTCACCACTATTCCTACTATGGAGAGCCTCCTGGATCCTGACTCATCCACCCAACAGGTTTCCATGCTGTTGGCTACAGCTGTGGATAAGCTTCATCCAAACCCTTGGCCAGAGTGTTAAAGCAGAACCAAGGGCACTGGTTGGAACCGTGAACGCCATTCTGGATAGGACCCTGGGTAGGTGTAGATGCCAATCAAAATAGTGAGGAACAGAAGAAAAGTTCCCGGAGAAAGCAGAAGCCAGTGCTGGAAGTGTCACAAGGAGAAGTGATGAGCATCCAGAGGCATTATCACTTCCAGGTAGAAGAAGAACCAATCCTTAAGATGATGGTTCCCATGGGGGATCCATCAGAGTCAATGGGGATCATCCACAGGTTGGGAAACTTTAATGTAAGGCAGGACTTTTTTAGTCAGAAATGCCCAGTAGTGGGACAGCCCACATCAGAATAGAGAAAGTCAGTGGAACACCACGGACTAGGTGGATAAAACAAGAGAAATTTATTTTCCCACCATCTATGCGGCTAGAAGTCCAACATCTTTTGAGTCCGCTCTCTTGACTTGCAGATGGCCTCCTTCTCAGTGTATGTTCACATGGTCTGTGTTTGGCACATGTCTGTATCCTAATCTCCTTTTTTTTTTTTTTAAAGGACACCTGTCATATTAGATTAGGGCCTACTATAAGGACCCCATTTTAATCTAATTAAATACCCTATCTCCAAATACAGTCATATTCTCAGGTACCAGGGATGAGGGCCTCAACATAAGAACTGTGGTGGACATAACTCAATCCATAACACAACCTACCGACAAGGATGTATAACAACTGAGGTCTGGTAAATGCCAGGCAGGGGAAGCCGATAGAGAGACTGAAGCATCAGATGTGAGGTACCCTTTAAGATTGCATTAGGTCTGAGAGTTACAATTCTAAACATGGCAAGACAGCACCTAATCGCTGTCATTAAACATTGTTAACACAATCATCTCCTCAGGGTTTCAGACAAAAATTACACTTTTATGGCAGCTAGAATGATTGATGAGAACTTTTGCTGTTATTTAACCCTTCCCCAAGGAAATACACAGGCAGGCAGTGACAGACCTCTGCCCACACAGCACAGAAGTTGTTCTTACCTATGGAACAGGACGGATTTGACCAGGGTGACGACATCCCGGCTGGCATTGTATCCGGCGCAGACAATAGCAACGTGGATTGTCTGGGAAGAAAAGAGGACAGGGTGAGCAGTCAGACAGACGGAAGAAGGCCTTCCTGGTGCTTCAGATCACACTAGAAAGAAAAATGGCCCTGATTTCTTTTTGGCATCATTAGAAAACAAAGGACACCGTCTGCAGCTGTGGAAAATAACTCAAGACAGTTTTATGAAGGCCTTTTTAATCGGTTTATGGAGCTATTATCATTTGGAAACCATTAAGTCTCCTTCCAATTACATTTTGGGGACAAGAGAGATAGTGATTGGCTCAAATAGGCAAACAGTGAGTCTCCTGTCCCCAAGCTGAGTGACAATGACAACTGGTTAAACAGAGAGGAAAGAAATACGTCCTGAAAGTATGAACCAACAATCGGGGATCTCACACTAAGAAGTTATGGCTCAGAGAGTTTGTGAAATGTTCCCACAAGATGTGTTGGGTTAGAGGCAACCTAATAAAAGGGCCAAAGGGGACACATGGACACCCCTGCACCCCATCTGGGATACAGTTCAAAGAACAGAAAACTGGCAGAACTGAAGGGAACCCAAGGGGTCATCTCAACTAAGTAGCCAGGAGCATGGGCCTCAGACATGAATCCTTGAACCCAGGGTGACCCTGGGAGAGCTGCAGGGTCCACTAACTCATTGCCACTTAAGCGTCACGACACGTGTCTTGCAGGATGGTGCTAAGGAGTGAGGGAACAATGCCAAGAGGGGAATATGCTGCCCACCACACTGAGTTTCAATGATGCCAAAAAAGGACCTCCAGAGCTGGGCTTCCCAAATGGAGTGCCGAGGCACCCCAGTGTGCCATGATCGAATTACAGGTGACAAATATACTCATCTGTTTACGCCCTCTAAGTTATTGGGCAGGGCTGGCATCCTCAAGCAACTTTTCTATTTTCCTCCTGCACCACAGCAGTTATCATTTTCTATGTGTAGCACAACTTGAAAAAGATCGGAAAGCACCACTCTAGGGCATCCCGGACAAGACATCATCATCCAGCCTCAGAAAGAATGGACAGTTCACACTTCTGGATTTTGTCCTTTCTACGGAAGCACAGCCTTCCTTGAATGGAAACCTGCCTCTTAACACCCACTCCAGTTGCGTTCTGTCCTGGGCGTATTGTAGAACGATGACGTTTCCTCCAGTACTCAGTACATCCATTAAAGGAGGGCACCTGAGAGATGTCTTTTCTTTTCCAGAACTCCTCACAGCTCTTGCTCCCACGACACGGGCTTCCAGATACCTCGTTATCCCAACCAGTCATGTCAAAATGCAGTTCTGATATCTGGGTCCCTCCCATACAGGGTGACGTGAAAACGTCCTCTGGTTCCCAGGCCTCCTTCATCACCCCACTTTCTTACATCAGCACGGGAGGTTCGGCCATCAGGGATGAACCATCCCACAGCCTCAAATCCACATCCATGACCCATGTAACCCCAATGACCTTCACCCCACCTTGGACACCTATTCCCAGTATGAGAAACTGGACCTTTGCTTCATATAGAATCTAAATTTCTCAGAAATCCTACAATTATGGGCTTGCCATATGAGTAGGACTCTCAGAGCCTCGTATCACTCTACCACTCCTCTTCTTCTATGGAGGGTCCCTTTGCCCTTGACTGTGAGGCTCCATGCCGGCCCCCACCAGGGCTCATCTGAACCGTCACCCCACTCTGCTCTCATCTCCCGTATATACCCTACCCCCACACTCAAAATGCAAATTCCCAACCCAGATGGGTGCTACAGCCTGGCCTCTGCTCTTATACTTGCTTCCAAGAAGAAAGAGGAGGGGAGATGAAAGAGAGGAATGAGAAGCATCATGTAAGCTAGTATGCAGTGAGCAAATGATGACATTCCAGACACTGTGCTTAATATTACCAGATTTCAGGCTCACAGTTGTATGAGACAGGTACAATATTATCATTTTAGTATCACAGATCAGGAAACTCAGGCTTAGAGAATTGGGATTTGAATTCTGGAACAGATTGTTTTTGCTGTTTTCTGAGACAGAGTCTCACTTTGTCACCCAGGCTGGAATGAAGTGGTGCGATCTCAGCTCACTGCAACCTCCGCCTCCTGGGTTCAAGTGATTCTCCTGCCTCAGCCTCCTGAGTAGCTAGGATTATAAGCACCCACCACTATGCCCAGGTAATTTTTGTATTTTTAGTAGAGCTGGGGTTTCACCACGTTGGTCAGGCTGGTCTCAAACTCCTGACCTCAAGTGATCCACTCACCTCGGCCTCCCAAAGTGCTGGGATTACAGGCATAAGCCATTGTGCCCCGCCTGGAACAGATTCTTAACCCTGGTGGTACATCAGAAACACTCAAAAGATTTTTAAGGTATACTCTGTGCCCCAGGCCCTCCATCCCTCAGACCAGTAATTCACAGTCCCTGACGCCCAGGAGCTTCAAATGCTCTACTGGAAGGCAGTACTTCTCAACCAGGGACAATTCACCTCCCTATCCTCCAACCCTCAGGAAATCTGCAATGCCTGGAAGCAGTCTTGGATGTCACTACTTGGTGGGTCCGGGGTTGGGGGCAGGGCGATGCTCCTAGCATCTCTGAGTAGAGGCCAGGGATGCTGCTAAACATCCCGCAATGCACAAGACAGCCCCGAGAACAAAGACCTATCCTTCCCCAAAGGTCAAGAGGACTGCTGTTATAAAACCCTGTATGAGGGATGAGGGAGCAAAATGGAGCAAAATGAAGCAAAATGAAGCAAAATGAAGTGATGTCAGATCGCTCTGGGTTTTCTGGTACCTTTTTTTCAGGCTAATTTATGCATATTTTAATTTCTCCACCTGTAAAAGAAAGACACCATGGCTTATCTCTGGATAATATCTGTAAAAGACTCAGGATGAAAGATTATAATGCAGATGTAACTGTCACCATTTCAATCATGAGGGAAATGAATAGGAAAACGCCTGCACATGGAAGACATAACTGGGAAGGGGATGAGAATGGGGAAAAACACGCTGAATCAGGCTCTTCAGAATCGCAAATATGTAAACATACGGCCTCAGAGATATCAAACTTTGTCTTGGCTTCAGGGTTCAGGGACTTTTTTAAACGGACCCATTAAATCCAAGCATAAGCATGCACATTCTCAAACATTTTACATAATTTTCCAATATCTTTAGTTTCATCGAATACACCTGCCACCATGAATAAATGCATCATCTGGAGGCGTAGCAGCAGGGCCCTGCTACCCGGGAAAGCAGAAAATCACAGTGGCATCGACTATGCTCTTAGAGGAGTTTTGGGTGGTGCAAAATTTGGGGTTACAGAAGTGAACCATGAGTGGGGCAGGGGTTGGAGTGAGAATGGGGAGAGTAGGGAGAAAGCTAAATGATCCTCGAAAGAATGGGGTCTCAGAAATGGTTTTGTCCTGTGACTTTAGGGCTTCAAGCTATTAAGTTCAGTTTTTAAGTTTCTTGGTGTGGTAGATTAAAAATGGTTACAACTACTCAACATTCCTCCTATCAAAGGGTGGGGTCTTGGCTCATGCCTGTGGCTCACTCTGGGAGGCCAAGGCGGGCGGATCATCTGAGGTAAAGAGTTCGAGACCAGCCTGGCCAACACGGTGGCACACACCATCACTGCTGGCTAATTTTGCTGGGTGTGGTGACTCATGCCTGTAATCCCAGCGCTTTGGGAGGCCGAGGTGGGCAGATCACCTGAGGTCAGGAGTTTGAGACCAGCCTGGCTAACATGGTGAAACCCCGTTTCTACTAAAAATACAAAAAATTAGCCAGGCGTGGTGGCACGTGCCTATAATCCCAGCTACTCAGGAGTCTGAGGCAGGAGAGTCGCTTGAACCTGCGAGGCAGAAGGTGCACTGAGCCCAGATCTCGCCATTGCACTCCACCTTAGGCAACAAGAGAAAACTCTGTCTCAAACCGCACCCCCTCTCAAAAAAACCCAAAAACCAAAAACCAAACAAACAAACCAAAGGTTGGGATCTGAATGTCAGAATCAGTGACCACTGGTCCTTGCACTAGGCCTTCCTCTCTATACCTGCAGTTACAGTCATGCTTTGCTTAACAACACAGACGGCCGGGCGTGGTGGCTCACGCCTGTAATCCCAGCACTTTGGGAGGCCAAGGTGGGCGGATCACGAGGTCAGGAGACCGAGATCATCCTGGCTAACACGGTGAAACCCCGTCTCTACTAAAAATACAAAAAAAAAAAAAAAATTAGCCAGGCGTGGTAGTGGGCACCTGTAGTCCCAGCTACTCGAGAGGCTGAGGCAGGAAAAAGGCATGAACCCGGGAGGCGGAGCTTGCAGTGAGCCGAGACCGCGCCACTGCACTCCAGCCTGGGCAACAGAGTGAGACTCTGTCTCAAAAAAATAAATAAACAAAAAACCACAGATATCTTCTGAGTAGCCTATCATCGTCAGGTGACTTTGTCTTCTGAGTAACTTTAGAGTGCACTTACACAACCCTAGATGGTATAGCCTTCAACACACAAAGGCTATATAGTACAGTCTATTGCTCCTAGTCTACAAATGTGTATACGTGATACTACACTGAATTCTGTAGACAACTGTAACACAATGGTGAGTACTTCTCTCTCTTAACATAGAAAAGGTACAGTAAAAATATAAGAGAAAAAAATGGTACACCTGTATAGGGTACTCATCATGATTACAGTTCCCAGAAATGGAAGTAGCTCTGGGTGAGTCAGTGAGTGAGTGGTCAAAGAATGTGAAGGCCTGGGACATTCTAGTACACTACTGTGTACACTTAGTTCATAAACATGGTACACTTAGACTACACTAAATTTATAAAAAATATTTTTCTTTCTTCAATAATAAATTAAACTTAGCTTACTGGAACTTTTTTACTTTACAAATTTTAATTTTTTTAAAACTATCTCTATTTTTAAAGAGATGGGGTCTTGCTATATTGTCCAGGCTAGAGTACAGTGGTTATTCACAGCCATGATCACAGCACACAACAGCCTCGAACTCCTGGGCTCAAGCAACCTTCCCGTCTCAGCTTCCAGAGTATCTGGGACTATAAGTGCGCCGCACTGTGCCTGGCTCTTGACTTTTCGACTCTTTTATAACAACACATAGTTTGAAACACAAACACCTTGTACAGTTGTATGAAAATATTTTTCTTTATATTCTTATTCTATAAGCAGTTTTCTATTTTAAAATAAAGTATTTTTAACTTTTAAAACTCTTTTGTTAAAAACTAAGACACAAACACACACCTTAGCCTAGGCCTACATAGAGTCAGGATCATCAATAGCACTGTCTTCTACCTTCTTACCATGTCCCACTGGAAGGTCTTCAGGGGCATTAACACACATGGAGCTGTCATCTCCTGGGATAATAATGCCTTCTGAAACACCTCCTGAAGGACCTGCCTGAGGCTGTTTTACAGTTAACTTAAAAAAAAAATAAGTAGAAGGAATACACTAAAATAATGATAGTATGATAAATACATACACTAGTAACGGCCATTTTTTATCAAGTATTATGTACTGTACATAATTGCACTATAGTTTTATACAAATGGCAGTGCAGTAGGTTTGTTGACACCAACATCACCAAACACGAGTAATGTGTTGCACGTGATGTTAAGATGGCTATGATGTCACTAGGCAATAGGAATGTTTAGCTCCATTATGATCTGATGGGAGCAGTGTGGTATATGCAGTCTGCTATTGACAGATGTCATTATGCAACACGTGACTGTATAGACATAACACTCATGTTTCTCTGTCACAAAGTCCAGATGGAGGATGATATGATGTTCTCATTTGCCCCTCCAACTCACTCTCTACCCTTCTCCTAATTGTCCTGTGTCTGGAGAGTCTGGCCTTTTTGTTTGGTTTTTTGAGACCGAGTCTCTATCTGTTGCCCAGGTTGGAATGCAGTGGTATGATCTCAGCTCACTCCAACCTCTACATCCCATGTTCAAGCGATTCTCTTGCCTCAGCCTTTCAAGTAGCTGGGACTATAGGCATGCGGCCATCATGCCCAGCTAATTTTTGTATTTTTAGTAGAGATGGGGTCTGGCCATGTTGGTCAGACTGGTCTTTAACTCCTGGCGTCACGTGATCCACTCACCTCGGCCTCCCAAAGTGCTGGGATTACAGGTGTGAGCCACCGTGCCTGCCCGAGTCTGACCTTTATAGACCAAGTTGAGTGGGCTCCTTTTGCCTCAGATTTTGGGTTGAGTTTGGTCATTAGAAGGCACCAGTGGGGGTCTCAGAGGTCAGATTTCCCCAGCTTCTGTCAGGGGCCCGATCCCACAGTTCCAGTCCTTACTGAGTTCCTTAACACCTTCCTGCCTGTGTATTGCCTCCCCTCAGCGCTGCCCACACCTCTTGGCCTCTCCTGGAGCCATTTCAGCCCCTGAGCACGCAAACTGTAACCTGCCAGGACCTGCCCAACACTGAGGACCTTTCCTCAGCATCCCACGTATCCTGTTGGCTGGAAAGAAAGCACAGAAGACTTTCAGCCATTCATAGATAATTTCTGATCCCTAAAGGAAACGGCACCAATGTAACCAACTTGAGAATTTATACATTTTATACTTTTTAAAAGTTTTACAAAGCTCTTGAGTAATGAACCATAAAATCTCTTTCTAAGGCAATGCTAAGGCTTCCACTCATTTCCTGTCATCCTAGACATGGTGCCCAGCACACCTTGAATCTTGCAGGCTGTACCTGATGATACAGGTAAGGTAGTGCAGAACTGTGAACTGGGTTCATTCCTGACCCCGCTGGGGTCAAGGGATGACCCTTGTCTTAGAACCTGCACAAAAGATTCATAACATTGATGTTTTTAGAGTTGCCAGCGATCCAGGCACTGTGCTGGGCTTGGAGGAAATAAAGGTACATTTTAAGACAATTCCCATTCCCCAAAGTCAGGTGCAGAGACAATGTGATAGCTAACCAGGAGATCCCCCAGGAGAATGAGAGCGATCCTACGACGGCAAGCTCAGTGTCTTTGTATCCCAGAGTGGCCAGCATCACCCAGATAGAGATGATGCAGGGAGAGCATCCTGGAGGAGAAGGTATTTCAGTGACTACACAAGAGCAACTGGTGATATCAGGGCCAGCCTGCATTTGTGACTTTGTGCTGGTCAGGCTCTATGAAAACCTGAAAAACAAAGTTCTCCATGCTCTGCCTCCCAGCAGGAAAGAATCGCCAGGGGACAGTTTTTCACACACAAATACAGGGAAAAAAAATCATCATCATCCCAGAAGAAATTCACACCAAACTAACGGATGCCAGGCAAGCTGTGGCCCTGGCAGAAGCCTTCAACACCCTGCCCACCCTGCTTCTCTTGCCCACAGGGCCTGGTGATCCCTTCAGGTCATTCTGCCTGGGGGCACGATTCAGTTAACGCATCTCCTATCAGAGAGACTGAGGGAGTGAGAGGCGAAACCCATTTAAACTTGGGCATCAGGTGTGCTATGGAAAGACAGGCTCAGCCCAGATTCTGGATGGCAGCTGCAGACTTTTGGTGGGGTTGAGGGGGACAGGCAAGACTTCCCAGAGGACAGATGCTCTGAGAGCTGGGGAGAAGCAAACAGCTGGGGTCAGACAGGCAGCAGTGAGGGTCAGAGGCAGGTGCAACGTAGTGTGAAAATCCCGCAACAAGAGTAGAGAGATCTTGATTGGAGCCACAACCTCAAAGCTAAGTGGCCGCGTGACCTTGGAAGAGTTATTTAGTGTCCCTGAGCTTCACTAGTCTCATCCGTAAAATGGAGTTAAAAATAGCTACTGATTGGGTTGTATGAGGATCAAACAAATAAGTGCAATAAAGTATCCCTAATAAATCCTTATTAATGTTTCCTGAATGAATAAACAGCACAAGATGCTGTTCAGAGTCCGCCTGGTTTGACTTCATCATCTGTATAATGGGGGACATAATCTTAAAGGGCTTGTTGAGGACACAGAGTACGTGGCTCTCCAACTCCAGTATGCATCAGAATCACCTGGGGGGCTTGTTAAAACAGAGTGCAGGCTATTCCCCAGTTTCTGATCCAGGATCTCTGGAGTGGGGGCCTGAGAACAGTCTGCATCCAGGCGACATTGCTGCTGCTGGCCCAGGGACCACACTTTGAGAACTGCTGCTCCAGCAGAAGCACTTCGAAGAGACTCTATAGTAAAAACTGAACAGATGTTAACTGTGATTATTTTGAGAGAGTATGAGGGTGTGCAAATAATCTATTTCCAATTCCTCTCAAGTAGAGAGCACCACTTTTCTTCACTTGGATAAAACAAGGGCTGCGTTCTTCCTACAGCTACTACCACGTGTCCCAAGGCCTTGGAATTTGTTACTCTTTTCAGGGTGAGGAAAAATGTAAAGAGATGAGAACGGGTGCAGGCTTCTACCTAGGCAATTTCTGAGAATGACCATATGGTCTAAGAAGGATGTGTGTTTGGAGTTCTGAGCTAAGAATCCTAAGCCAAGCGCGGTGGCTCACGCCTGTAATGCCAACACTTTGGGAGGCCAAGGCAGGTGGATCACAGGTCAGGAGTTCAAGACCAGCCTGATGAAGATGGTGAAACCCCACCTCTACTCATAAAATACAAAAATTAGCTGGGCGCAGTGGTGGGTGCCTATAATCCCAGCTACTCAGGAGGCTGAGGCAGGAGAATCACTTGAACCCGGGAGGTGGAGGTTGCAGTGAGCCGACAGTGCGCCACTGCACTCTAGCCTGGGTGACAGAGCAAGACTCTATCTCCAAACAAACAAACAAACAAACAAACAAAAAGAATCATGGAGTGTCCGAACCCCACCCCATTTCCTGGGATACAGACTGTACAGGGGAACGAGGCCCTTTATTTTTGGTTAAGTGATGGTTGCAGGGTGGAGACTGCTAAGTGAAAACACGGTATCAACTGCATGCTTTTTACAAACGGTAGCAGTTCTGCTGTTCAGCCTGCGGTCACTGGTCTACCCCTGTATGTAAGTTCTCCATAAACCCTGTCTCCTTCACTGGCTCTGAGTCTCTTCTTCAACCTCTCGAACATGGTGTTGTCCTTATTGGAGTCAACAGGGGTCCAGTATGACACAGTTGTGCCAGCTAAGTGATTTGGGGCAAATTACCTAACCTCTTGGATCCTCAGCCACTGCCTCTATCAAACAAAGGATTTAGAATTTCTATACAGCATTTTCCTAACATCCAGGTTTTTCCCAAATTCAAGCTGAAGAAGGTAAGACACAGAGTGGTTAAGTAACTTGCCCAAGGTCCGAGGGCTCAGCTAGTCCATGATGAAGTGATGGGTTGAATTCACGGTCCTGCTGTTAAGCCTGCAGTAATGGCCTCAATAAAACACATATGTACCTATTAACATTTTTAAAACATATGGCAAATGTGCCCTCTCAAATCATCTTACAAACCTCTAGGATTTGGGACACCACTGATCTAAATCTGTCCACTCTAAATGCTGAACCACAGATGCAAAGACAAAATTATTTCAACTATGCAGAAAACGGAAGTAGATGTACCTCCTAGCTTTGTAAGCCAAGCCTTCAGGGGCTCAGCAAGGAACAGGTGTGACCACATGGGTTCCAGGGCCTGGTGTGAGAACAGGGAGTCTCTGGGTGTCCCCTCCATGGACAAGGCACATAAACGGATGATGAATGAATGAACCATCCGGGATTTTCTATCCTGCATATCCCAACCTGCTTTAGGATTGACTTGTTTGTGTTATGAAGAGCATAGCCACCTGAGAAATCAGAAACCCAAATTTTACACAGAAAACATATTAAAGGATGAGACCGATTTTGGGGTCGGTGAAGAGAAGTGTAATCGATACAGGGAGACCCATGTCTGGGGTAGGTGGGTTATCTAACAACAATCCAATACTGATCCATCATGGGGGCCTCTGGAAGACTGGCCTGGTCCAAAAAGTCCACATGCATTAGCCAATCACTCAACAATGATCATTGTAGCACTATGCTATGGTCATGCTAGATGACTCATCAAGCTTTCTTGAATGTGCCTTCATTCTAGAATGCTCTGACCCTTCACCTCACCTATCCAACTCTTCCCCACATTTCAAGACATAACTCCACGTCTTGGGACCTCAGTTTCCTCATCTATAAAGAAGAGTAAGAAATAGTGTCAACTATTTATTTTAGAGACAGGGTCTTGCTCTGTCACCCAGGCTGGAGTGCAGTGGCACAATCATGGCTCACTGCAGCCTCAAATTCCTGGGCTCAAGTGATCCTCTCACCTTAGCTTCCCAAGAAGCTGGGATTATAGGTGTTCTCCACCATGCCCAGCTAAATTTTGTATTTTTTTTTTTGGAGAGACGGGGTCTCGCTAAGTTGCCCAGGCTGGTCTTGAACCCCTGTGTTCAAGTAATCCTTCCACTTCAGCCTCCTAAGGTACTAGGATTACAGGCATGAGCCACCGTGCCCAGCCCCATGTTGGGCAAAGTAACTGAGATGACTCGCGTAAAGGGCTTAGAGCCCGGTACCTTGTAAGTAATGGGTATGTATCAGCAATCATCAATAATAATAACAATTATAGTTTATTGTAAGCAGAAGGTTCTACATTTAAGGTATGAGCCCAAAATTTCCTCAAATGTCAGGCATCAAGTTCTTTTCTTCTTACTCTTTCCTCTACCTTCAAGTAAGGTTGGGATAGTACTTTTCCCATCATTGAAAGGAAGGTCTTCAAGGTACCCAATTCCCTCTGTTCCATCAAATGCTGACACTGCCTGTCACCTCTCCCCAGATAACACAGGAATAAGGAGGTGAGACACCTGACTCATCATCTGGGCTGTGGCTGCAACTTTGTAACCTTAGGCAAAACCCTTTCATCGTTTTTAAAATGAGAGAGTTGCATCTTTATTTGTTGTTACTCTCAGTGGCACAATATCTAAAATAAATTTTACAAGAAAGCACAATATGCCACAACAGAAGGCTACTCTGAGGCCAGCAGACAAGGGGCTGGCAGAGATATGGTACCTTGCTTTGGCCATAGTGTGGGAGCCAGCCTCCAAGACTGTCCCCAAAAATCCCTGCCCCCTGGTTTTCATGCCCTGTGTAGCCTCTCCTATACTGTGTCAGAGCTGGGCTGTATGACCAATGGAATTCAGTAGAAGTAATGGTATATGACATCCGAGGCTAAGTTATAAAAGTCATTGTAGCTTTTTACTTCTTCTCCATTTAAACTGCTTACTCTGGGAAAAACTAGCTGCTATGTTATGAGAACACTTGAAGGAAATGAGAACTCCAATCATGTGAGTAAACTACATGGATGCAGAGTTTTCAGCCCCAATCAAGCCTTCGGATGACTGCAACCCCTGATGTCATCTTAATTGCAATCTCTTTAAAGATTGAGAGTCATAATCCCCAACCAAGCTGCTCCCAGATTCCTAATTTTCAGAAACTGTACAAGATAATAAATGCTTGACATTTTAAGTTGTTAAGTTTTGAGGGTATCTGGCTGTGTAGCAATAAATAACTCATATACAGGGAGGGTACCTAAGGTGCCCTGAAAACAACTGCACGAGACAATACCACCAGGTTTCTTCCAGCTATAACATCCCCTAATTCCAGGGTCTGAAATTTAAAGATGACATTTTTATTTTTGTGGATTTACATCCTTGAAGAAGCGCCAAAGAAGGCATATGAAGTTAATGAAATGTGAGCCTAAATGCTATGATAGTATCCTCCAACAACAATGTGGGATATGGGAAGACAGCTGGCAAATCCCTTCACTGCTGGGTCATTATGTCCATGAAGTCCATAAGTCCATGAAGACACAATAAAAAAAAAAAAAGAAAGAAAAAGTGCATCAAAATACTGTAGGGTTAGTTAGGACCCAGAATATACAGGTGAGAAGCATTGAGTTTTATAAACATGTTGTCTCCAGCAAACACCAATGTCCCACTGAGCTAATAAATACATCCATAGTCTGGAAAATAATTTAAAACATTCCAACTTCTTTTAGAAGAACAGACAGATCTTTGCCTAAACTCACGGAGGAATGATTACCTCATGGGGCTGCTAAAGCAATCAAGGTGAAAGATGATCCCCATATCATGACTGGTGACCCTAAAGTCTGCAGAGGTGAGGCCCCTGTGAAAAACACAATAAGGATCTGGGCTCAGCAGCTGATGAGCGTCTGGGTCCCACAAGCTCTAATTCACAGAGCTTCAGTGCAATGGTTCAAAGAACAGGTTTTGGAATCAAACTGCCTAGGTTTAATCCCAAGCTCCACCTCTTTCTGGCTGTATGACCCTGAAATCATGACAAAACCTTTCCTAGCAGTTTTTTAATCTGTCAAATGAAGAAAGTATGTTGTGTGAATTACATGAGATATTTTATGTAAAGCTCTAGCATGAAGTCTGATACATTTCAAGGAGACTGATTAACTGTTACTACTATAATACATTACTACTGAGATATGAAGTTCAAAGCAAGGAGCAGAAGGAAAAATAGGTACTTCCTTAAGGAGTGGTCTGACATCAGAGGGTAACATGCATTAACGTTCCATAATAACAATATCCATCATGGCAGTTCTTAAGTACATCAACAAATTCCTAGACGTTACTCGCATTGAGAGATGGGTATGTGCTGAGTGGGCTTTCATGACCATTTCAACTAACAGAATACACTATCAGCAGAAGTGACACTGTGTGGCTTCTGAGGCCAGGTCATGAAAAGTGCTTCCTTTCTGCTTTGCTTACAGGAATACTTGTACTTAAAGCCTGTAGCTGCCATGTAAGCAAGCAGCTGACTACCTAGAGCCGCCATGTTGTGAGGAAGCTCAAACTAGCCCATGCAGAGACCACGTGAGGACCTGAGTCTAAAAGAAAGGGAGGCTGGGTCAGCACCCATTGTTCCAGCATTGTACTGTTCCAGCTCCAGCCACACACTAATGCCACCTGTATGAGGGACCCCATACCAGAACCACTCAGCTAAGCCCTTCTCAAATCTCTGACCCACAGAAACCATGAGAGCTAATAAAATAACTGGTGCTGTTTTAAATCATTTGACTGTTAGCTGATTTTTCAGGTAGCAGTGGAGAAGTAGAATATTTATAATGAGTATATGTGACACTCCTACACAGTTAGCTTCCTCTGCCTCCACCTCATTTCATCCTCACAATTGCACTGGGAAGAACATGTTATTATTTTCATTTTACAATGATGAAATAGACTCCCCAAAGGTAACTGAATTGTCTAATGTCACAGGACTAATGAGTAGCAAAGGAAAGTCTCCTGTTCAGGAATTCTGATACCAGTTCCAGTGACTGTTTTTTCTTCTGTACAATAGCTGAGTCCCAGAATAGACCTGAACCGGAAAGGCAAGAAAAATACACATATCCATACACACATGTGAATGAGTGAAGATCAAAGGGGATCGTTCTGCTCCAACTTCTGAGGCACACAGAGGCCAGGCCATCACTGAAACAGCACTGCCCAGGCAACAGAAATAAGCAAGAGTAAGACAGGCAGCTGTTTGAAACACACTTAATTACCAAATGATAAGAGCGCAAAGGGACGGATGAGGGCCCGTTGTTCCTATCACCAGATAGCTCAGCGGACAGCCTTGGCATTGTGATAGAAGAGTTTTCAGAAATGCTTTTCAGAGCCCAGAGAAGTTTCAGCAACACCCACAGATGGTGGCGGCACCCCTGGTTACGTGGCCCTGTACCGTGACAGGATGTCAAGATGAGCTTCAGCACTTGGAACCAAAAAGCGCTGTGATGAAGAGAGTTTCTATTTTGACTCCACTGACTGACATTTCTTGTCTGCCTCTATGGCTTTTTCATTAAAATCCTTAAAGACACCAAACGATGGAGACAGAGGAAGCGTACTGCTCATGGGCAGGAGGCCAGCAGCTTGCAGAGAGTGTGCTTTGAAATATGGCTGCAGCAGGCCAAGACTTTTAAGCACGTCTACTGGAGCTTCTGAACAGGACCAGGGGTTCATCACAGAAGAATTCTACCAAAAATAACTTTTTAAGAATCTAAGAAGTGAACGTGATCAGTAAACACAAAGAAAGAGAAGAAAAACAAAACCTAATTCTCAGGTGCAAAAGACTAGAAAATAAGTTATACTAAAAGTCAACGTGGCTGCTCAGGCAGACACCCAGCTAGCTGCAGGAATTTTTGTTCATACCCTGGTGGAGGCTGGAATCCCAGAGAGACATAACCGGTCACTCCCCTGGAAAAGGGGCGGAAGGTAGGGAGCCATGTGGTCTCACTCAACAGGTTCCACTCCCACAGAGCCCAGCAAGCTAAGAACCACTGGCTTGAAATTCTCCCCACCAGCACAGCAGTCTGAAGTCTACCTGGGATGACTGAGCTTGATGGGGAAGGGGGCGTCCACCATACTGAAGCTTGAGTACGTGGTTTTTCCCCTCACACTGTTAACTCTGACTGTGCAGAATTCACCACAGCATGGCAAAGCACCTGGGGCCAGACTGCCTCTCTAGATTCCTCCTCACTGGGCAGGGTACCTCTGAAAGAAAGGCAGCAGCTCCATTCAGGGGCTTATAGATAAAACTCCCATCTCCCTGAGACAGAGCACCTGGGGGAAAAGGCAGCTGTGGGCACAGCTTCAGCAGACTTAAACGTTCCTGCCTACTGGCTCTGAAGACAGTAGTGGATCTCCCAGCACAGCACTTGAGCACTGCTAAGGGACAGACTCTGCCTCCTCAAGTGGGTCACTGACTCCTGTACCTCCTGATTGGGAGACACCTCAAACAGGAGAGCTCCAGATGGCATCAGGCAGGTGCCCCTCTGGGACAAAGCTTCCAGAGGAAGGAGCAGGCAGAAATCTTTGCTGTTCTGCAGCCTCCACTGGTGATACCCAAGCAAACAGGGTATGGAGTGGACCTCCACCAAACTCCAGCAGACCTGCAGAAGAGGGGCCTGACTGTTAGAAGGAAAACTAACCAACAGAAAGCAATAACATCAACATCAACAAAAAGGATGCCCACAAAAAAACCCTATCCAAAGGCCATCAGCATCCAAGATCAAAGGTAGATAAATCTATGAAGATGAAGAAAAACCACTGCAAAATGCTGAAAATAACAAAAACCAGAATGCCTCTTCTCCTCCAAATGACTGCATCTCCTCTCCAGCAAGGGCACAAAACCGAATGGAGAATGAGTTTGACAAACTGACAGAAGTAGGCTTCAGAGGGTGGGTAATGAGAAACTCCTCCAAGCTAAAGGAGCATGTTCTAACCCAATGCAAGGAAGTGAAGAACCTTGAAAAGAAGTTACAGGAAATGCTAACTAGAATAACCAGGTTAGAGAAGAACATCAATGATCTGATGGAGCTGAAAAACACAGCACGAGAACTTAGTGAAGCATACACAAGTATCAAGAGCTGAATCGGTCAAGCAGAAGAAAGGATATCAGAGATTGGAGATAAACTTAATGAAATAAAGCGTGAAGACAAGATTAGTGGGGAAAAAAAAAAACAAGAAAACTAATGAATGAAGTCTCCAAGAAATATGGGACTATGTGAAAAGACCAAACCTACATTTGATTGGTGTACCTGAAAGTGACGGAGAGAATGGAACCAAGTTGGAAAACACTCTTCAGGATATTATCCAGGAGAACTTCTCCCAACCTAGCAAGACAGACCAACATTCAAATTCAGGAAATACAGAGAACACCACAAAGATACTCTTCCAGAAAGGCAACCCGAAGACATAATTGTCACATTCTCCAAGGTTGAAACAAAGGAAAAACTGTTAAGGGCATCCAGATAGCAAGGTCAGGTTACCTATGAAGGGAAGCCCATCAGATAACAGTGGATCAATCTGCTGAAACCCTACAAGCCAGAGAGTAGGGGCCAATACATTTTTAAAGAAAAGAATTTTCAAACCAGAATTTCATATCTAGCCAAACTGTGTTTCATAAGTGAAGGAGAAATAAAATCCTTTACAGACAAGTAAATCCTCCTGAAGGATTTTATCACCACCAGGCCTGCCTTACAAGAGTTTCTGAAGGAAGCACTAAATATGGAAAGGAAAGACTGGTACCAGCCACTGCAAAAACATACCAAATTATAAAGACCAATGGCACTATGAAGAAACTGCATCAACTAATGTGCAAAATAACCAGCTAGCATCATGATGACAGGACCAAATTCACACATAACAATATTAACCTTAAATGTAAATGGGCTAAATACCGCAGTTAAAAGACACAGACTGGCAAATTGGATAAAGAGTAAAGACTCATCCGTGTGCTGTATTCAGGAGACCTATCTCATGTACAAAGACACACATAAGTTCAAAATAAAGAAACTAAGGAATATTTACCAAGCAAATGGAAACCAAAAAACAAAACAAAACAAAACAAAACAAAACAAAAAAACAACCAGGAGATGCAAGCCTAGTCTCTGATAAAACAGACTTTAAATCAACAAAGATCAAAACAGACAAAGAAGTGCATTACATAACGGTAAAAGGATCAATGCAACATGAAGAGCTAACTATCCTAAATAAATACGCACCCAATACTGGAGCACCCAGATTCATAAAGCAAGTTCTTAGATGTCTACAAAGAGACTTAGACTCCCACAAAATAATAGGGGGAGACTGTAATACTCCATTGTCAGTATTAGACAGATCAAATAGCAGAAAATTTACAAGAATATTGAGAACTTGAACTCAGCTCTGGACCAAGCAGACTTAATAGATATCTACAGAACTCCCCACCCCAAATCAACAGAATATACATTCTTCCCAGCACCATAAAGCACTTATTCTAAAATCAATCACATAATTGGAAGTAAAACACTCCTCAGCAAATGCAAAGAAAGGAAATTGTAACAAACAGTCTCTCAGACCACAGTGCAATCAAATTAGAACTCAGGATTAAGAAACTCACTCAAAATCGCACAACTACATGGAAACTGAACAACGTGTTCCTGAATGACTACTGAGTAAATAACGAAATTAAGGCAGAAATAAATAAGTTCTCCGAAACTAATGAGAACAAAGACACAATATACCAGAATCTCTGGGACACAGCTAAAGCAGTGTTTACAGGGAAATTTATAGCACTAACTGTCCACAACAGAAAGCAGGAAAGATCTAAAATTGACACCCTAACAACTAGAGAAGCAAAAGCAAACAAATTCAAAACCTAGCAGAAGACAAGAAATAACTAAGATCGAGCAGAAACAAATGGAAAAACATTCCATGCTCATGGATAAAGAAGACAGAGACATGGAAAACCCTTCAAAAAAAAATCAATGAATCCAGGAGCTGTTCTTTTGAAAAGATTAACAAAATACATAGGCCACTAGCTAAACTAATAAAGAAAAAAGGGAGAAGAACCAAATAGACACAATAAAAGATGATAAAGGGGATATCACCGATTCCACAGAAATACAAACTATCATCAGAGAATACTATAAACATCTCTACACAAATAAACTAGGAAATCTAGAAGAAATGATTAATTCCTGGACATATACACCCTCCCAAGACTAAACCAGGAAGAAATCAAATCCCTGAATAGACCAATAACAAGTTCTGAAGTTGACGCAGTAATTAATAGCCTACCAACCAAAAAAAGCCTAGGACCGGATGGATTCACAGCCAATTCCTACCAGAGGTACAAAGAGGAGCCGGTGCCTTCCTTCTGAAACTATTCCAAACAACAAAAAAAGAGGGATTCCTCCCTAACTCATTTTATGAGGCCAGCATCATCCTGACACCAAAACCTGGCAGAGACACAACAAAAAAAGAAAATTTCAGGCCAATATCCCTGAGGAACATCGATGGAAAAATCCTCAATAAATACTGGCAAACCGAATCCATCAGCAGCACATTAAGAAGCTTATCCACCACTATCAAGTTGGCTTCATCCCTGGGATGCAAGGCTGGTTCAACACACGCAAATCAATAAATGTAATCCATCACATAAACAGAACCAATGACAAAAACCACGATTACATCAACAGATGCAGAGAACGTCTTCGATAAAATTCAACAACCCTTCATGCTAAAAACACTCAATAAACTAGGTATTGACGGAAAAAAATCTCAAAATAGTAAGAGCTATTTATGACAAACCAATAGCCAATATCATACTGAATGGGCAAAAGCTGGAAGCATTCCCTTTGAAAACCGGCACAAGACAAGGATGCACTCTCTCATCACTCCTATTCAACACAGTATTGGAAGTTCTGGCCAGGGCAATCAAGCAAGAGAAAGAATTAAAGGGTATTCAAACGGGAAGTAAGGAAGTGCAATTGTCCTGTTTGCAGATGACATGATTGTATATTTAGAAAACCTCATCTTCTCAGATCAAAACTTCTTAAGCTGATAAGCAACTTCACAAAATTGCAGGATACAAAACCAGATACGAAACCAATGTGCAAAAATCACAAACATTCTTATACACCAATAACAGACAAACAGAGAGTCAAATCATGAGTGAACTCCCATTTACAATTACTACAAAGAAAATAAAATACTGAGGAATACAACTTATAAGGGATGTGAAGGACCTCTTCAAGGAGAACTACAAACCACTGCTCAAGGAAATAAGAGAGGACACAAACAAATGGAAAACATTCCATGCTCATGGATAGGAAAATCAATATCATGAAAATGGCCATACTGTCCAAAGTAATTTATATATTCAATGCTATTCCCATCAAGCTACCATTAACGTTCTTCAAAGAAATAGAAAAAACTACTTTAAATTTCATATGGAACCAAAAAAGAGCCCGTAGAGCCAAGACAATTTTAAGCAAAAAAAAAAAAACAAAGCTGGAGGCATCATGCCACCTGACTTTAAACTATACTACAAGGCTACGGTAACCAAAGCAGCATGGTACTCCTACAAGGCTAGATTAACCAAAACAGTATGATACTGGTACCAAAAGAGATATATAGATCAATGGAACAGAATAGAGGCCACAGAAATTAACCACACATTTACAACCTTCTGATCTCTGACAAACCTGACAAAAACAAGAAATGGGGAAAGGATTTCCTATTTAATAAATGGTGCTGGAAAAACTGGCTAGCTATATGCAGAAAACTGAAACTGGACCCCTTCCTTACACTTTATACAAAAATTAACTCAAGATGGATTAAAGACTTAAACATAAGACCTAAAATCATAAAATCCCCAGAAGAAAACCTAGGCAATACCATTCAGGACATAGTCTTGGGCAAAGACTTCAAGACTGAAACACCAAAAGCAGTGGCAACAAAAGCCAAAATTGACAAATGGGATCTAATGAAACTAAAGAGCTTCTGCACAGCAAAAGAAACTATCATCAGAGTGAACAGGCAACCTACAGAATGGGAGAAAATTTTGCAGTCTATCCATCTGACAAAGGGCTAATATCCAGTATCCACAAGGAACTTAAACAAATTTACAAGAAAAAAACAAATGACCCCATCAAAAAGTGGTGAAGGTATGAAGAAACACTTCTTAAAAGAAGACATTTATACAACCAACAAACATGTGAAGAAAATCTCAGCATCACTTCTCATCAAAGAAATGAACATCAAAACCACAATGAGATACCATCTCATGCCAGTTAGAATGGCGATCATTAAAAAGTCAGGAAACAACAGATGCTGGAAAGAATATGGAGAAATAGGAATGCTTTTACACTGTTGGTGGGAATGTAAATAAGTTCAACCATTGTGTAAAAGAGTGTGGTGATTCCTCAAGGATCTAAAATGAGAAATACCATTTGACCCAGCAATCTACTGGGTATATACCCAAAGGATTATAAATCATTCTACCATGAAGACACATGCACATGTAAGTTAACTGCAGTGCTATTCACAATAGCAAAGACTTGGAACCAACCCAAATGCCCATCAATGATAAACTGGATAAAGAAAATGCAGCACATAAACACCATGGAATATTATGCCGCCATAAAAAAGAATGAGTTCATGTCCTTTGTGGGGACATGGATAAAGCTGGAAAACATCATTCTCAGCAAGCTAACACAGGAACAGAAAACCAAACACCGTATGTTCTCACTCATAAGTGGGAGCTGAACAACGAGAAAGCATGGACACAGGGAGGGGAACATCACACACCAGGACCTGTAGGGGGGTGGGGAGCAAGGAGAGGGAGAGCATTAGGACAAATACCTAATACATGTGACGCATAAAACCTAGATGATGGGTTGATGGGTACTGCAAACCACCACGGCACATGTATACCTATGTAACAAACCTGCAAGTTCTGCACATATATTCCAGAACTTAAAAAAAAAAAAGTCAATGAGTTCAAGGTCTGAACTCCTGTATGACTATTTTATTTTTCAAGGAACACAGGGATAAAGAAAATTCATCAATCCTATGTGCTGCTCCTTAAAGCAGTGGTTTCCTTTTTTTGTTTTGTTTTGTTTTTTCAGACGGAGTCTCACTCTGTTGCCCAGGCTGGAGTGCAATGGCATGACCTCAGCTCACTGCAACCTCCATCTTCCAGGTTCAAACGATTCTCCTTCCTCAGCCTCCCAAGTAGCTGGGATTTCAGGTACCCTCCACCATGCCCGGCTATTTTTAGTAGAGACGGGGTTTCACTATGTTGTCCAGGCTGGTCTCCAACTCCTGACTTCAGGTGATCCACCCGCCTCGGCCTACCAAAGTGCTGGGATTATAGGTGTGAGCCACTGTGCCCAGCCTAAAGCAATGGTTTCCAAACAATCTCTCCTATCTTAGAATCATCTGGATATATTATTTTGTTAAATACCCATATTCTCAGGTGCTACTCCCAGATTCTCAGTCAGTAGGTCTGGGGTAGGTCCCATGAATATGCATTTTTGATACGTAATTTAAACACTCAACCAAGTTTGAGAACCACCCATGTGATAGACATTGTTCATTGTGACCATAGTAATAGAATTCCAGAACGTTCCAAAAAACATGGCTTCCTTGAGTAAAATCTAACTGTTCCAGGCTCTCTTGGACTTATGTGGCAGCTAAGGGTATCCCTGTAACTAAGTCGTGTCAATAGGATCTAAAAGGATCTGAAGTCTGAAATTTCCAAGATACGTTCTTTAAGGAAAGTGGTATGTCCCACCTTAACACTTCTTTCCTGCCAGCTGGAATGTGGACAACATAGCTGAAGCTCTGACAATCATTATAGGTCATGAGATGATCTTGGGAATGTCAATCAAGTAGGCTGGGGTGAAAGACAAAGAAATCCCAAATCCCCAATACTGCCATCCCTACACTGATGGCCTCCAGACATCTTAAACACAATGAGACAGAAGATGCAAATCTTGCTTAAGCCAGTGTTAGCTGGGATTTTTGATAACCTGCAGTGAAATCTAAGGCTGACACAACTAACTATGTTAGAGCTTCCCTCAAGTTCCAATATCTATTGTCACCACTGAAATAGTACAAGGCAGGAACTTGATTTTTTTTTCTTTCTTTTGAGATTGAGTTTTGCTCTGTCACCTAGGCTGGAGTGCAGTGGCAGGATCTTGGCTCCCTGTAATCTCTGCCTCCTGGGTTTAAGTGATTCTCCTGCCTCAGCCTCCCAAGTAGCTGGGACTACAGATGCGTGCCACCACACCTGGCTAATTTTTGGTATTTTTAGTAGAGACGAGGTTTCACCATGTTGGCCAGGATGGTCTCGATCTGTTGACCTTGTGATCCGCCCACCTCGGACTCCCAAAGTGCTGGGATTACAGGCATGAGCCACTGCTCCAGGCCCAGAACTCAGCTTTAACTCACAGTTTGCAAATGAGGAAACTGAGCCACAGAAAAGTGATCTCACTTGCTCAAAGCTACATAGCTATTAAACTAGAAATGGGGCCAGGATTTAGACTCACAACTCCCAGCTTCAAAAGCCAATGGTCTTTGGTCTACACAATTGTGCAGGGGACTCCCAAATTACAATAAGTATTTCTCAGAAAACTGAGTGAAACTCCTGGCTAGAGAGATTACAGAAGGAAGAGAAACCTCCCCACAAACACAACTCATTTTCTCTCCTTTATGCCTTCTTTTCCCTTTTTCCTTTTTTATTTTTCCCCTCCTCGATTCTTATTTGTTCTTTAGGTTCTATGTCATAGTAGTGTAAATACACTTGGGGAAAAAATTTGCTTGCTTTGGGCCATCTCACCTGGGTAGCAGAGTTCCCATCTGAACTAACCCTTTCTTTTTTTTCTTTTTTTTTTTTTTTGAGACGGAGTCTCGCTCTGTCGCCCAGGCTGGAGTGCAGTGGCCGGATCTCAGCTCACTGCAAGCTCCGCCTCCTGGGTTCACACCATTCTCCTGCCTCAGCCTCCGGAGTAGCTGGGACTACAGGCGCCCGCCACCTCGCCCGGCTAGTTTTTTTTTTTGTATTTTTTAGTAGAGACGGGGTTTCACCATGTTAGCCAGGATGGTCTCGATCTCCTGACCTCGTGATCCGCCCGTCTCGGCCTCCCAAAGTGCTGGGATTACAGGCTTGAGCCATCGCGCCCGGCCGAACTAACCCTTTCTTAAACCAACACCATGGCTGTGATCTGCTAGCAGAGTACCTGAAAGAAATCAAATATGCCTTCACCAAGGCAAGAACAGAAGAAATTAGGGACCTCCTCAGACCAGCCTAGACTAAAGAAATTTGTTAACGTGGCTGAATGCCAGTTTTCATACATAGAGATATTAAGTAACACAAGCCATTGACAGTGGCTGTCAAAGACTAAAGGGCAGTGGGCCTGGCATACAGTCAGGGCTGAATAAATGTGCAGCATTTATCATGTCCTGACATTTGTATTTCTTTATTTGTTTATCATCTCTCCCCCTACCTCCGATGACAGAATGTAAGAACCAGAGGGAAGGGGTTCTGTCTTTTATTGTTGTTCACTGCTGTTTCCCAACACACAAAACAGAGTGAGATGCAAAACACGAGTGCAGTATGTTTGCTGAATGAATGGATAAATCAATGAATGATGATGATGCGATAGAACCACCTCCTTGCCTGGGTTCTCTGGGCTTGGCTGAAAGACCAACTCACAGTGTCCTGAATCCTGCTATGACGGATGCTTGTTTCACATAGTTCCTACTCATATGACACATTCCTCTTTGGATATCCTCTGTCGGACGTCCTCTACCTCTCTACCAATCCATACTTCAACCAGGCTTGAAGAAATCTGAGAAATGCTCCTGTCCTCAGGGGCTCTCCTTGTCCTCCTCCCTCATCACTGAACTTCCAAAGAACTTAGTCTACATCACTGAGGAAGCCATTTTTTAGTGACATTGGATAGTATCAGCAATATTACTAATAATCCCATTCACACGAATAGCATACTACAGTTTGCAAAGTGTTCTCTCTTTAGGGAGTTTGAAGTCTAACCACTCTTTATTCCATAAAATGGAATAAAGAAACAGCAGGTCCTATCTGTGTTTAAAAATAGTAAAAGCTAACCATAATTTTGAAAATATACTATGTACTAGGCGCTAGTCAAGGCTTTATACGGCCATCCTGTTTAATTCTCACAAATACTTCATGAAGCAGGTATTATTTCCTGAAGTTTACTGATGAGACACCTGGAGTTCACAGAAGTTACGCAACTGGCTCAAGGGAGCTCACTGCATAAACCACTAAAGCTGGGATATGAATTCAGTCTTGCCCATGTCTCAAAAGGCCTTCCTGTGAATAGGCATGCCCTAATTCGTCTCCACCACGAGAACTGGAAATAGTAGAGAACGAGTGTATGTGTGTTCACTGCACATAGAAGCATGGATGCAGGTATTTGAGGAAATAGAGGACAATAAATATCCCACATTTCCAAAGAGCTGCTAAGAAAGAAAGCATACCCTAAAAGGGGAGAAGTGATATTAAGCTATAAGAGTTCAAATTACTGCTTTAGATAAGGAACGAGTCTGTGGTTCTGAACCGGAGCGGTTGTTTATACCGTGAAGTGATAATGAGGTCTAAGAGAACTGCTCAACTGGGCTACACAACTCCAGGTGTACCATTCACACTATAGTCTAAGAAACAGGGGCCTACAGGATGACAGCTAGGTGTTGAAACCCTGACCATGTCAAAATGAGCCACACAGAAACAAGCGGTAGGTTCCATCAGTTAGCTCCTCTTAATATCTGTAGATTACGCCTTCTTATCCCCATTTTCAGACGGGAAAACGGAGGCTCACAGAGGCTAAATGACTTGTCAGGCCATTCAGCAAAATTAGCAAGCCAGACTTACACATCCGGGCTAGAATCAAGAATGCCAGCTCTTGGCATCTGACTGTGTTTCCAGGCGGCATCTGCAAGGGGTGAGGGCAATCGGGACTTTGGACAACTTCCTCCCCAGGCTCCAGGTGCCCTTTACCTCGCATTTCTCCACGACCGGCTGCTGCCCACACTCGGAGCTGTTGCCTGCCACGATGCCAGCCCGAAGGTTCTCGCTGTCTCCAGTGCCCTCCTCCATGGAGTAGGTCTTGGAGTGGTTGCCTCGGCGATGGGCTGGGGCTCGGCCCTGGGCCAGGCTGAGCTGCCTGCGGAGGGCGCGGTTCTCCTCCTCCACCTCCCGCATGCGCACCTCCAGGCTCTCACGCTCCCTCTGGCTGGAGGCTGTGTACCTGGGGCTGTGCGCCTGGGACTCCAGCGGAGACAGAGACACGGGCTTTCCATCTGGGGAGCAAAACACCAGGGAAGCGTTAATCGGGATGAGCCATGCCTCAAGCCCCTCCAAGTTCCCCAGACAGCCATTATTACATGGTGAGGCTCCTTGCACAATCCCATGTTTAAGGGAAACAGATGGAAAGTGAGTTACAAACAAACGCATCCAGATTGAACTGGGAACAAAGTTGAGAACGGAACAACTTATGGCGATAAAAGCTAATATGCCTTTTAGAGGAGGCAATCATAATAAAATTGTTTCTAATTAAATGCACTGTCTTCCTCTCCCTACTTGTCATGTTTCCAGGTAGGTTTCTTAACAATAAAGAACTATGAATACAAAGTGGGGGGATTGGGGAGAAAGACAAGGGAGGGGAGAAGGAGTACCAGGAAGTGGAGGAGAGCAAAAGAGGAACAGAAGGAGTAAAAATAAAAAAAAAAATAGGCCGGGTGCGGTGGCTCATGTCTGTAATCCCAGCACTTGAGGAGGCCAAGATAGGCGGATCATGAGATCAGGAGATTAAGACCACCCTAGCTAACATGGTGAAACCCTGTCTCTACTAAAAATACAAATAAATAAATAAATAAATAAATAAATAAATAAATAAATAAGCAAGCAAGCAAGCCGGGCGTGGTGGCATGTGCCTGTAGTCCCAGCTACTAGGAAGGCTGAGGCAGGAGAATGGCATGAACCCAGGAGGCGGAGCCTGCAGTGAGCCAAGATTGCATCACTGCACTCCAGCCTGGGAGACAGTGAGACTCCGTCTCAAAAGCAAAACAAAACAAAAAAAAACAAAAGAAAGAAAAAAAGAAAAGAAAAAAGAGAATAATAATCACTAAGTTTATTGAACTCTTCCTATGCAGACTCCTATACATCTTTCAAAACCCTGTTTTGAAAGCCATCACCTCTCAGGGGAAACCTTCCTCCATTTGCAGGCAAGATATCCTTCCACATATTCCAATAATTTGTATGTAGCGCTATGAAAACATGTATCTGCCATATTGTATTTAATAAACAGCTTTACTACATGTTTCCTATGAAGACTGGGAGTTCAATGTAGGCAAAGGCGGGTCTTACCTGTCTTTGTGGTAACATGTCACAAAGTCTGAGAAATGCTGAAAGGGTGGATGCATAGCTCCATGCCAAGAATAAATAATTAAAGGCAACAAGGACAAAAGAAGTAGAAGCATGACCCATCTCATGGTTTTCCCAGAAAAAGTTACCACTAAATTGAGTGCCAGCAACACTCCGTGTAACAATCATATAACCCTGCAATAAAAACTGAGGCACAGCCGGGTGTGGTGGCTCACGCCTGTAATCCCAGCACTTTGTGAGGCCAAGGTGGGCCAATTACGAGGTCAGTAGATCGAGACCATCCTGGCCAAGATGGTGAAACCCTATCTCTACTAAAATACAAAAAGTTAGCTGGGCATGGTGGCACGCACCTGTAGTCCCAGCTACTCAGGAGGCTGAGGCAGGGGAATTACTTGAACCCAGAAGGCAGGGGTTGCAGTGAGCCGAGATTGCACCACTGCACTCCAGCCTGGCAACAGAGCAAGACTCTGTCTCAAAAAACAAACAAACACAAAAAACTGAGGCACAGAGAAGATAAGCGGGTCTCTCAATGTGACGCCACCAGAATGGTGGTATCAGAATTCGTGCCCAGGTCTCTCTGATATCTGGGCCTGTACACTCTCCACTTCAATAAACTTTCATTATAGGCTATTCAGAGAGCTAACATGGGAAAAAAAAAAAAAGTATTAATATAAAAACCTCATCTCCCAAAGATATTTTAATCACCTTGTATACAGTAGGTGCTCAAGGCATGCTTACTGTTCAGGAGTCTCAGTGGCACAAGGCATACCCAAAGCTATCACTTAAAATTTCTGTTTCCACTCTGCAGAAATCCTGGGCTCCAGCTACATTTACAGCCACCTCAGGGGTTACCAAGCAAAAAAAGCATATCTCTAGAAAATCATCCTCTGTCAGCTGCCTGTCAAAAAAACGCTCCTCTTTTTCCATACTTCAAGTTTTTCCTTCTTGCCCAGACCCCATGAGCTTCAAAACTGTCCCAGAGAGTCTCTGTGACTCACAAACTTGAGGATCAAAGAATGTGATGAATTACACCCTGCAGGTCTCACCTGTGCTTGTGTCGGCCTCTGCCCAGGGCTTTTTGATGTATCTTTGGACCTTAACAAATATGACTCATTTTTTTCCCCCTTAATCACCTCAGGGTTAAACGCCTAAGCTCCTGGTCCTCTCCCTATCAATGCAACAAATATGACTCAATGAATTGCACTGCCTGGGACCACAAATCAAAGGCCGAGGCAGAATCAGTAGGGGACATGAAATCACAGGTTGATTAGGGTTGCATTGTCACCGGACTGGCCAATTACAAGCTCCAACCCAAGCTTTTGAAACCTGTCTCCCTGTTTGGTACAACTGAGAATGAAAAAGAATAGGCAGCTATTAATAACCGCATTTTCTCAACCAACATCGACCCTTTGAGCAGGGGTGGGTAAAGATGAACCTCTGGCTTCCCCAGGAGTTACACTTTCTGTAGTGTCTATCATGGATCTGCATCACGCTAGGTAGTTCATGCTGATAATGCCCTAGGTTGCTATCAGTACAATGAAGTGGTAATAGTTATCCCCATTGCTGATGCAGAAACCGAGACTAAAGTTTAAACCCTGTTCCTATTATGTTGCAGCTTGGCTGTAAACAAGGTCTCCTGGACTTTGCACTCAGCTATGCTCCTGCATTTACGTGCTAAGGTAGAGGTAAAGACGCTCCAGAGACTGAGAGGGTCTTCCTTCTCGGGAAAGGATTTTGGAGCATTTGGGCAGAAATGCAGGAAGCTCAACAAGGTCTCAGGGTCTCTAGAAAATTAACAAATGGGACCTGTGAGATTCCTCATTGGAGGAGTTAAATCAATGCTCTGGGCTTTGATTTTCTCTTCTGTGAAATGGGAACATAAAATGTTCCAGTAAGAATGATGGGAGGCTGAAGCAAGATAACAAAATACAGAGCACTGTGCCCCTTATTGGGAGGCGCTTGGCATCAGTGAGTTCCTGTGACCCTGTCTCAGTGAGGGAAGGTGATGTCATGGGTAAGATGAGTTGATGATGTAATTTAAGGTGTAAAGCACTGTGTATTTTCCGAACACAGGGTTGTTCCGTGTGTTATATGGGGGAAGAAGTAGGTAACAGACCTTGGCTTCCTTTGAGATATACTCTGAGAGGAGACACTGCTGAGTTTCCTGCCTTCATCCTTAGCCAGGTCATGGTTCATCCTTAAGAACAAGGGGGAGCAGGCAGGCAGGCTTCACCAAAGAGGCCAGGTCACATTCTCTAGCCCACCTCCTGAAAGTCCCATATTTTAAACATTTAGGTAAATTATGATTTTCTGATTGTTGGCTTAAAAGAAATGCTATCGACATCCTGTGTCCATTTCTCCCCTGCTTTAGACCCCAAATGGTTTTAACCAAACTTAACTCTCAAAGACGTGCAGGGGTTTTCCCACTTTTAAAAGCCCTATAGATTTGTCACCAATGAAGCCACACTAAATAATTAATGTCAGGTCTCAGAGGAACCAATGTTGAAAAAAGCAACGTTCATGCTGTGCCCAACTCCTGGCATGGAGGAAGTGCTCAATGAATGGCAGAACTGTTGTTTCTGGTTTGTTTGTTTTAAAGGTCCGTTGTCTTGGGCCGGTCCCTTCCTTTTCCTCCGCCAGTTTCACCTTCTGAAAGGCGGGGTCCTGCAGATGTGCTCAGAGTCCTCGCTCAGCTCTAACTCTCCACAGCTGTGAGGTCCAGGTGATCCCAACACCGCACGATCAGAAGTGAATACAGTGGGCCCTGCTGCCTGGCCAGATTCACAGCTCATTCTTGTTTTATTCATCCCAACTCTTGTTTTTATTCCTGACTATTCCTTTTTCTGGCGCCTGACCTCTTTGCTCAGGCTTTTCCTGACTCTCTGGGAGTCGGAGGAGAGAGGGTCAGGGTAGTGAACAGCCAGCCTCCTTAAATGCGGTCTGCATTTCTGTTATGTTTCACAGGTACTGGTCCCTCCCAGGAACGCTCCCCAAGCTTTATGTACAGGTCGTAGTTATAAAGCCCACTACATAGGATTTTATGGCTATGTAAACAACTGTGCCCACACAGATATTTCTCAAACTACCAGTGGTGAAGACAGCAGGAGAGGCACGGAAGCCCAAGGAGCTTGGGTGAAGAACCAGTTTTTCTCCTTCCCCCAATCCATCCTGGACAAAAATTTGCCCCTAACCCTCAAAGGTAAAATAGAGCTTGGCCCATGTGTCACTCAACACTTGAATTAAACAAACTGGTCTACACTATGTTAATCAAGATTATCATACACTTGACACTGGCCACAAAGTCCACTTGCTCTAGATGCTTCTAAATGCCTAGTCTCAAGTTCCATATGTATCTTGTTGCAGACCAGATACTTATTGTTGAGGGCACGGTTAATTTTATGTGTCAGCTCAACTGGGCCAGGTGGTAACCAAACATGTGGTCAAACATCACTTTGGGTGTTTTTGGATGAGGTTAGCATTTAAACTGGTAGACAGAGTAAAGCAGGTGTCCTCCCCTGCTGTGGGTTGGCTACCTCCCATTAGCTGAAGGCATGAAGAGAACAAAAATGCTGACCATCCTCCAAATTCAAGAGAACTCATCTTGCCTGACAGCCTTTGAATTGGGACATCATCTTTTTCTTGCCTTTGAACTCAAACTGAATCACCAAATCTTCCTGGGTCTCGAGCCTGCTGGAATTTGGACTGGAACTACATCATGAGATCTCCTGGTTCTCAGGCTTTCGGACTCAGACTAGAACTACACATCGGCTCTCCTGGGTCTCCAGCTTGCTGACTCACCCTGCAGATCTTGGAACTTGTCAGCTTCCATAATCATGCAAGCCAATTCCTTACAATAAACATAGCTGTATATGCACTCTCTATTGGTTCTGCTTTTCTTTTCTTTTTTTTTTTTTTGAGACGGAGTCTCACTCTGTCGCCCAGGCTGGAGTACAGTGGCCGGATCTCAGCTCACTGCAAGCTCCGCCTCCCGGGTTTACGCCATTCTCCTGCCTCAGCCTCCCGAGTAGCTGGGACTACAGGCGCCCGCCACCTCGCCCGGCTAGCTTTTGTATTTTTTTAGTAGAGACGGGGTTTCACCGTGTTAGCCAGGATGGTCTCGATCTCCTGACCTCGTGATCCGCCCGTCTCGGCCTCCCAAAGTGCTGGGATTACAGGCTTGAGCCACCGCGCCCGGCCTGGTTCTGCTTTTCTAAAGAGCCCTAACAAATACAAGGACGAACAACGGCCTTCAGATTACACCTTGAGTGGCACTGCCAATCTCTAGTCTCCATCCCAAGGTCCTGGCATGCTCTCTATACTTAACAAGCATTTGAAGAAGAGAGAAAGAGAAAAACTAACACCTAGAACTTTTTGTTAGAAAACGGTGTAAAATGCCTAGCACATCATAAACTGCCAGTTATTTTAAAAGACATCTCATTGTAATATTAAATGCTGGGGAAGAGAGAGAGAGAAGTGAGAAAAGCAAACAAATCAAGTAGATGAGTAAGAGCATGGGATTTGGAGTAAGAAAGAGTGGAGCTTGAATTATGGTTCATCCACTTACTAATACATAACTTAGGCAAAATACTTAACTTTTCTGTGACTCAGTGTCTTCTTATGTAAAATGGGGGACATGGGAGCGTAAGCATAAGTGTGTGTGTGTGCGTGCATGCACAAATATTACTTCATTATCAGGCTTACACAGAGTAGATACTTGTATTAGTCAATTTTCACACTGCTGATAAAGACATACCTGAGACTGGGTAATTTATAACAAAAAAGAGGTTTAATGGACTCAGAGTTCCTCATGGTTCAGGAGGTCTCACAATTATGGTGGAAGGTGAAGGAAGAACGAAGGCACATCTTACATGGCGGCAGGCAAAAAGAGAATGAGAGTGAAGCAAAAGGGGTTTCCCTTATAAAACCATCGGATCTTGCGAGACTTATTCGCTACCGCGAGAACAGTATGAGGGAACCGCCCCCATGATTCAATTATCTCCTGCTGCGTCCCTCCCACAACATGTGGGAATTAGGAGAGCTACGATTCAAGATGAGATTTGGGTGGGGACACAGCCAAACCATATCAATACTCAAAACCCCTGCTCTTCTTCCAGCCCAAGCCCACTGAAGCTGTAGGCAGGGCACATAAAGGCAGCAGTGGACAGGATCCATTGTGTGTTAGTGCCTTTACCTTTGTTTCTCTATTACCTTTCCTTCCAGGTTTCTACTCTTTAGATATACACAATCTATGTATGAACATGATGTATCATTCTATCACGGAATACGTGTGTGTGTTGATCTGCAGTTCAGCCCACTTTCAGCTTAAAATGTCAAACAAGACATTATTCAAAAACTAAGCTGACAACATCATCCTCCTCCCTGCAAAACTTCTCAACAAACATGAATTTATCATCGACTCTGAATCGCTGAATCCACTTGAGATGAATGTTCTGAATTAAGAATCAAAACATCTAAGATTCAGAACAAAGAAGGTAAATTGAAAATCAACCTCCGTGCAGTGCAGTGACAGAGATTAGGGACTTACCATCCAAAATGTCCTAAGTGATGATCTCAATCAATCTGAATGTGCTGAATATCTCTGGATCTCTCCAGAGTGCTGGCATCTGGTACTGCGTGTGGGATCCATCACTTTGAAATGAATAGGACTGGGACTCATTAACGCAGGCAGGGCCGGGGCCTTTCAGGGGTGACAGACCCAGATCTCTCTAGTCTAGGAAAGCAAACTCTTGCACTCAGTGCCAGATTTCAGGAAGGTTGTCCTGTTGCATCATCCTGCCCGTGATAAAGACACATCCCTAACCTTTATATGGCAAAATCTCCCTACGTACAATCTGTCGCTGAAGCCTGCCAATTCTTCCTTCCTGATGTTTGAAGCACTTGCTCTTCTCCTTTGATTTCAAACATCTCATCCAAAGCCAAGCCTCTTAATCTTATCCTAAAACAGGGGTCATCAAACTTTTTCTGTAAATATCCAGAGAGTCAATGTGCTTTACTTTGCAGGCTACGCTATCTCTGCTGCAAGCACTCGACTGCCATTGTAGCATAAAAGCGGCCACAGAAATACATAACAAATGGCTGTGGCTGTGTTCCAGTCAAATTTTATTTCCAAACACAAGCAGAGGGCCAGATCAGGCACACTTTTTGGCCAGAGATTATGGACCCTGTCCTAGAACATTGTGTAGGTCTCCTGGGCTAGTGCCCCTGCCTCCGATTTCTCCCTGTTCCTGTCAGCTCATTTGCAGGTGCCGTGGATAACACTCTTCAATCCTACTTCCCCCATGTTTGCAGTCTGATAATGCACAAAAACAACTCTATCTACTTCAAGGTCATCCGTCAAATTCAACAAACACTTGGTCAGCTCCCCCTGAGTACATGTCCTTGGGTGCTGTGTCTGCATCGTCTCATGTTAATTTATGCAACACTGTCATGAAGTGGGTGTTCTCACTATTTCCATCTGACTAATGAAAACAAAAAAGAGAGAAAGAGAAACAGGCACATGATCTAGTTCAATGTCATCCCAGCAACAATGGCAGAGGGATAGTCTTGAACCCAGCTTCAGTGGCTCCAGATAAATGGCTCTTTCCGCACCAAAAAGGAATGTCTCCCGTTCAACACTCTCGGAACAAGTCCAGCCTAATTTGTGGTTGTGGTTGTTGCTTCTGCTTCATTCCCTGGTCCGTCAGGCCAGTGGTTCTCAATCTGGGCTGCCAGTACATAACTGGGGAAACTTAAAAGTATGAATGCGCACAGGTCCCAACCTAGATGAATTCATATAGCATCTGTGGAGGTGGGGGTCTAGTTATTGGCATTAGAAAAACTTTTTTATTTAATTTTAAGGTCCGGGATACATGTGCAGGACGTGCAGGTTACGTAGGTAAACATGTGCCATGGTGGTTTGCTGCAACAGTTCAACCCATCACCTAGGTATTAAGCCCAGATTCCATTAGCTATTTTTCCTGATGTTCTCCCTCCCCCGCCAATTCCCTAACAGGCCCCAGTGTGTGTTGTTCCCCTCCTTGTGTCCATGTGCTCATTGTTCAGCTTCCACTTTTAAGTGAGAACCTGTGGTGTTTGGTTTTCTGTTTCTGTGTTAGTTTGCTGAGAATGATGGTCTCCAGCTTCATCCATCTCCATGCAAAGGACATGATCTCATTCCTTTTTATGGCTGCATAGTATTTCATGGTGTATATGTAGCACATTTTCTTTATTCAATCTATCACTGATGGGCATCTGGGTTGATTCCAGTCCTTGCTATTGGGAATAGTGCTGCAATAAACATATGTGTGCATATATCTTTGTAACAGAATGATTTATATTCCTTTGGGTTTTCAGCATTTTTAAAAGCAACCACTCCCATGGGATTCTCATGTGTGGTCAAGGTTGAGAAATGCTAGCTGAGGCATTTCCCCAAACTCTCTAACTTAGATGCAAAGGAACACTTAGCATTGCCACACTTAATTACAGTATTGCTTTGACCCTGCACCCCATTTCCCTAACACAAGCCTCTACTGTATTCTTTCAGCAGCTACCATCATGTGACCCAGACCCACATGATTTCCTGGTACTCTAGCTCCTCCAAGCATAGGGCCTGCTTTGCTCTTTGGCATCCCCCTGCTTTCTGGAAGACAGTCTCCTTCAGAAGCAGTTCCCTTCTAGCTCAGCTGTCTGACTATCCAGCTTCCCTGGTTTCTGGCTCCCTTCTGTTGACCAATCATAGGTCACCTTATTCCAAGAAATGTTTCAGTTTTTCATTTTCCACGAGACTCTCTTCATTGAGCAATTTGTAATTTTTGTTAGAAAATGCCCTCCTTTTAATTAACATAAAGATTTCATACCCTCATCCAATGCCAAATATCCAATATCATTTGATATTTCAAAGTAAATTAAATATTGCAGCCAAAGTCATTTTAGAAAAATTTAGATAACTCAGTTTGATCTTAAAAGTTAATTTTGATCACGAGATGTCCACAGGAGAGCTGAGTCTGCCAACGTGTCATCAGCTTTTCCTTTCTAGGCAGTTTATAAGTCCCAGCAAGACATAGGTCCAGGTTGAGTTTCAAAAGCATGGAATCAGATTTGCTGTGGGAAGGAAAATGGCAATGATGACACACAAAGGCTGCTCGCTTGTTACGAGGTACACAGGGAATGTTTTACCCCAAAATTCCCCTAAGTGATTTTCTGGAAGTTATCTTTGGCAACCAAAGCAAACTTGAGTTCCAGCAAAGGCCCTGGAGACAGATCTTCTGACAAAGACGGAAGAACAGTTGAAAAAAAAAAAGAGAGTCCCTCACAAGCTTCTAAAAAGAATTTGCAACCACAGTGCCAGGGAAAGAGGCCTGAATTCATTGCACCATAATAGGCTGAATGAGATCTGACTTTTGTCTTCCATAAAATCATTTCCAAGAACGTTAGCTTAAAGAGCTTCATTAAGTCAAGAAAATGAAGACATTTTTAGGACCAATTTGTTGTACCCATACCTGGGTTTAGACTATAAATGCTTGAAGTGTATTCTAACGAGCAATGATACCAGTTTTTGTCTCTTGAAACTTCAGGTTCAATGATTTCAAAGCTTCAGATTTTTTTTGTTTGTTTGTTTGGGTTTTTTTTCACACACAGTCTTGCTCTGTCGCCCAGGCTGGAGTGCAGTGGTGTGATCTCGGATCACTGCAAGCTCCGCCTCCCGGGTTCACGCCATTCTCCTACCTCAGCCTCCCGAGAAGCCAGGACTACAGGCGCCCACCACCACGCTCGGCTAATTTTTTGTATTTTTAGTAGAGACAGGGTTTCACCATGTTAGCCAGGATGGTCTCGATCTCCTGACCTCGTGATCCGCCCACCTCGACCTCCCAAAGTGCTGGGATTACAGGCGTGAGCCACCGCGCCCGGCCAGCTTTAAATGTTTTGTTGTGTTTTTTGTTTGTTTGTTTGTTTGTTTTTTTGCCAAATATGCTAAGTTCTGAAAGTTGGAGGCAGTTGGTCTTTGAACTGCTGTTACCATGGTGGGGCAACCGCGTCTTCCTGCTTCTATAACTGGTCCATCATATTCCCAAGGAGTCTGAGTATGGACAAAAGGGCTTTGTTAGTAGCATTCAAATTGTCACCAAACAAGGCCAGAAAAAAGATAATGTATTTAGTGCTCTGTTTCCTAGAAAAATGAAAGGACTTGACAGCAGAGTCAAGGTCTTCTCTTAGATCACCAGGTGGTTTAGAAAACCATCATTGGAGGGTAATGATAACAGTGTATACTAGAAAAGAATAGATATTCACCGCAAATCCTGACCATTGATCTGTGTGTGAGAGCACAATAAATTCACATTCCCGTCATCTTTGAAGAGCCTCTGCCCCGACTGAAGAGCCCCTAAGCTTCAATCACTTTTTACATAGCCTCGAAGACAACACCGGCGTTAGTGGCAGTCTCCAATGGGTGAGTTTGAGAAAGCAGCCTTTCTCCTTCCCCAGTTCCTTGAGTCCTATTTCATACATATGCCATAGTTGGACACAATCCCCTTTGTTGGTAGATTCATCAAAACGAAAAGCTAAACAACCATAACGATTTTATCCTTTGCAAAGCGTCAATTGAATGTCCTCAATGTGGCTATTTACTACAAAATCAGATGCGAAAATACTATAGAATTTCTTAATTTTCTCTTTAGCAGCACTCAAGATGAAAGATTTCATAAGTGTTTTTTCCACTGATTAAATTTTTTAAAATCTTTGCAATAAATGTGTTATTTTATATGAAATATTCATAGCCCTTATAAAATCCCACTAAAATGTTCCAAGAGTGAGGCGAATCACATGTGCTGAGAAGAATCATATTTTACAGTAAAAATTTTTAATGAGGTTTGATTTTTTTTTGTTGCTAAAATCTTGTTCCAATCAAAAGACCCACATGGGATGAATTTTTAGCAAAGGTTTTTAATTTTATTTTGCATTCATCACACTAAGTATGTTGAAAACTATCCTTTTCTCACTTTGTGAATCCATACTTGCTGTAAGCCTCAAATTGTCATTCTTATTGGCCATATTCATTTACCAAAAAAGGTTCTGTGATTTCTTTTCTTTTCCTTTTTTTTTTTTTTTTTTGAGACAAGGTCTCGCTCTGTTGCCCAGATTTGAGTGCAGGGGCTTCATCTCGGCTCATTGCAACCTCCACCTCCCAGTTTCAAGTGATTCTCTTGCCTCAGCCTCCCGAGTAGCTGGGATTACAGGCGCATGCCACCAAGCTCGGCTAATTTTTGTATTTTTAGTAGAGACGGGGTTTCACCATGTTGGCCAGGCTGTTCTTGAACTCCTGACCTCAAGTGATCCATCTGCCTCAGCTTCCCAAAGTGCTGGGATTACAGACGTGAGCCTCTGCACCCGGCATTTCTGTGATTTTTTTTTTTTTTTAAGAGGAGCGCTGACAATAATGTCTGGTTTGGGTTACAGAGGATGAAAGATTTCAATGGCAAACAGCAGCTATTTGAGGATGCCAGACAAATCAGCAAAGCCCTGACCCCATTCATTCCTGCTCCTTGGGCTTCTATGCCCCTCCTACTTCACTTCAGGGGTGAAATATCCAAGTGAAATTGAGATCTACAGAGAAGAGTTAGGGACCCTTATCAACAAGGATCCAACAGAATGATGACCTTACATCGTGAGTGTGTCTCTAATTGGACTGCATCAGAATTGAACTATGGTGTTCTGCTGTCCTTGGGAGGAAGGGGGACTACCGGATAACCTACTTAGACTTTGATATCCTTCTCTGTATTTGGAAGATAGTAGTTCCACGTATGTCTTGGGACTGTAAGAAGAAAACTGAATGTGAAGCACGACTGAAAGTCTATAGCAGGGGTGTCCAATCTTTTGGCTTCCCCGGGCCACAACGGAAGAATTGTCTTGGGCCACACACAAACACACTAACACTAAGGACAGCTGAGGAGCTAAAACAAAACAAAACAAAACAAACAAACAAGAAAATGCACAAGAATCTCATAATGTTTTAAAAGTGTTCACATTTGTGTTGGGCCTCATTCAAAGCTGTCCTGGGCCACAGGTTGGACAAGCTTGGTCTAGAGTGTTCTTTAGGCTATGCGTCAGGGAGAGTGGTCAGTTTGCCTATCTGACCACTGCACCTGAAGGGGCGCACCTGCCAAACCTGAGTAAAAGTTCTCTTCCCTTATACTGCACGTAAGCAGCCCCTGCCCCATCTTTTCAGGAGCTCCAGCATCAGTGAGGACGGACTTGATTTGCACCATATTCTTGGGGCCCTGTGACATACCCCATCTCCTCTACAGTCAACTGGCTTTGAGACAAACCACCGCCCTTCATCCAAACTCCCCACCCCTTGCCCAACCTTCTATGGAGACCACCTGGTGTGGAAGCCACACTTCACCAGAAGTGTCCAACTCCGGCCTGCAGTGTTCACTGTACGATAGTGGAACCAGACGAGAGAAAGAAATGATGAGGCTGGTAAAAAGAGGAAAAGAAAGAGCTAGTTATCAAAGATAAGGAGGACTCTGTACTTGTTAAAGTTAGCAGTGGCAACACAGCCATCCAACAGCATGAGTAGCTGCCATCCAGAATATTCTAAAAAGAAATGGAAGCAAGTAGTTTTGTGAATGTGGCTGATTCCTTCAATGGCATCCCTCTGCTGTAAACGGCCCCTTCACCTAAATCAGTGTTATCTTCCTCAGCTCCATTGTAAATTAAAAACAAGAGAAAACAAGCAAAAGCCTGCCTGGACATTCTTTTGCCTATAAGTGACTGCCCTCCTTTTTCCTATCTTCTTTTCCTTATTCATAGTAGTGTCCAACCCCCCTTTATCAGTTTGACTTACATTAGAGTTATATTCCAATTCTCACAAGTATCTACATTAGAAAAGAAATGAGGAGGAAAATGAAAAAAAAAATCACCTCTTTTTTCCCCCTTTCCTGACAAATCCAAACCATCCCTTAGGAGAAAATCAGAATGAGGAATGAGGTTTTATCGAAATAGATCAGGGAGAGAGGGGAATAGAAGATTTCATCAGGAGTTCAGCTTGACAGAAATAACGCTTTATCAGGATGGGCACTTGGCAAAGATAACATGTTACCAAGAGCAAGATAGATGTTTGGATAAAATATCGTGCTAATACCTATTAAGATCAAAACCCAGCATCTCTACTTTTGACGGAACGGGTATTTTCTTCCAAGTCCTACACCTGAGAGTTTTTATAAGGTGCTTCCAGCAGTCTTATAAAGGTAAAAAGAATAAAACTAAGAATGCTCAACTCAACACCACTATAAGGCAAAGTCAGGATTTTCCTCTGCAAGTTGAGAGGAAGGATGGGCTTGAGTGCAGAAACCAGTAACAGGCACAGAGGACCAAGGGGAAGTCTATGATGGTGAAGCCTCCAGTACAGGATCCTACTTTCTGACTCCAAAGAGAAAAGCCCCTTGCAGGACAGAGGCCCACCTGAGGGACTGATCTCAGAGACGGTGTCAGGATGGGGATGACGGGGCTGATCTGCCAAGAGGAGATCCTGGTTCAAGTCTTGCTAAACTTTTTGAAATTGCTGGTGAAATCTCCTGCACTTTATACCTCCATGTTCTGGCTCTGAAGCGTCCTCAGTGAACCAATGATCTTCATCACCAAGGATTTCAGAAGCCCCTACACATACAAGCCCTAGGCCAAGTTCCTGAATGCAAGGCTGGCAGTTGGAATAAGCATTAAGAATTTTGTGTTATTTCCTTTGCATGTTTTGTCATTTGGTGAATTACCATGGACCCTCAACACCAGGCTCAACAATCCCTTCTAGAAACCCTTCTCCAATCTGCCCCAGGTGAGCCGGTTCCTCCTCTTCTTTCACCATCTCGGACTTCCTACTACCTTCCACAACACAGATAAGGTAGAGGCTCTCACTCCACGTGTAACAGCTCTTTATTCTACCTCCATTGTCTCAGCACATCAACTGAACACCTGTTCAGGGCAGGAGCCAGGCTGAATCATCTGGGTTTCCCAGTGCCTGGCACAATGTGCATACGCAGCAGCCATTCTTATGCTGCCACAACACTGTGGAAGGAGATGACTTAGGAGCCCTTTCACGTCCCCACATCCAAACAACAGCCTTGGATTTCCACCTCCAAAACCTTCTGCTTCTTTTCTCAGCAAATGTCATTACTTTTGTTCTCACTGCACAGGCCAAAAATCTAGGACTCACTCCTGAATTTCTTTCCTCGTGTCCCACACGCACGTCATTAGCAATGTATTTGAATATTGGTTTGATCTTCAAAATATACCCTGGATACAAACACTTCCCCACAACCCCCACCACTATGACCCCAGTTCTGGGACCTCTTACCTGGACTCACTCAATAGCCACCTAACAGGTTACTCTGCCTCACTCATTCTACTTGTCACTCACAGCCAGGTGGCCTTTAAAAATGGTTATCAGGACCGGGCACGGTGGCTCATGCCTGTGATCCCAGAACTTTGGGAGGCCAAGGTGGGTGGATCACAAGGTCAAGAGATCAAGACCATCCTGGCCAACATGATGAAACCTCATCTCTACTAAAAATACAGAAATTAGCTGGGTGTGGTGGCGTGCGCCTGTAGTCTCAGCTACTCGGGAGGCTGAGGCAGAAGAATCGCTTGAACCCGGGAGGCAGAGACTACAGTGAGCCAAGATTGGGCCACTGCACTCCAGCCTGGTGACAGAGCAAGACTCCATCTCAAAACAACAACAACAGAAAAAAACTGGTAATCAGACCACATGTCTATCCTGTTCGAACCCAGGGCTTCGAACCTGTCTTCCCAGGGCTTCCCATCAAACTTAAAACAAAACTCAAATACCTTATAGTGACTTGCACATAAGGTCTCAACCACAGTTATCTTTCTGATGTCAAAATGCTCCTCTGCTCCCCGGGCGCCAGCCATGCCGGCCTGGCAGATGCTCCTGGGATACACAGCAAGCACTCTCCCACTCAGGGCCTCTACACTTGCTGTTGCCTCTCACCCTGTTCATTAGGAATCTGTTTAAATATAATACCATTCTTCAGAGCAGCATCTGTAAACCAGCCTTTAAAACCCCATCCCTGCCCACCCTGAGGCCAGAGTGTTTCTTTCACTCTGTCCCCTGGTTTATTCTTCTCCACTCCACACATCACAACACGCTCGTCAAGTATAAACTTATCTGTTTCCTTTTTATTTGCCTGTCTCCACCTCTAGAACACAAGTTCAATGGTAGCAGAGTCTTCTGTGGATCTGTTTCAACAACAATATCTCCGGGGTCTCGAACCAAGCACATAGTAAGCACTGAAAAGACACATCTTGAACACTAAATCTAGAATGCAGGTGAATACAAGCAACTATTGCAGCAGTTCAGTGATGAGAATCAGATTTCAAATGAGGAGCATGATTAGGACTCCCTTACTGACCAGCCACTTTGGCTGGATGAATGTCATACATTATCTTATGTAGTTATTTCAGTTCTTGGAAACAGGTTTATTGTCCCCGTTCTAAAGAAGCAGAAACAGGGCCAGGCACGGTGGCTCACGCTTGTAATTCTTGCACTTTGGGAGACCGAGGCGGGTGGATCACAAGGTCAGGAGATAGAGACCATCCTGGCTAATACGGAGAATTATCTCATCTCTACTAAAAAAAATAAAATTAGCTGGGTGTGGTGGCGGGCACCTGCAGTCCCAGCTACTCAGGAGGCTGAGGCAGGAGAACAGTGTAAACCCAGGAGGCGGAGCTTGCAATGAGCAGAGATCGCGCCACTGCACTCTGGCCTGGGCGACAGAGCGAGACTCCGTCTCAAGAAAAAAAAAAAAAGAAAAGCAGAAATAGAGCCTCACTGGGCTTAAGTAACTTGCAAGATTTACTGCAAAAAGAAGTTATAAAAAAAAGATCAAATTGACTCCAAAAAACCCCTTGATTTTCATTTTACTTTCTGCATCTAAATATCTCTTTCCAGGAAATAAAGGTTGTCCTTCTATGCAACAAGCTGAGGATACCCTCTTGCGAGATACCACTTGCACGAAAGAGAAGCAGCAGCCTCGTTTCAATAAGATTCAGGAAAGTAAGGAACTCAGTGCAGAAAGATGAATAACCAAGAGAATCCAAATCATACCATTTTTTAAAATTTTTTAATTTTTTTATTATTATACTTTAAGTCACTTGGACACAGGAAGGGGAACATCAAATCATACCATTTTTAACAGTCTGCTGAACTCTACCAAGGCCCAGCAAGAACAAGCGAGGCTGATAAAGCAGCCCAAGTATACTATTATTACACTCAGAGGGCAAGCATGGATGCAGAAGAAAGGAAAGAAGAATCAGAAAGAAGGCGATTTCCTGACATCTTAATCTGAACACCCTGGCTACCCTGCCTGAGTTGTCCTGTGTCCTTTCAAAAGGACACTGGCAGCTGCCTAAGCAGGAGAGCGACTGCAGAGAGTGCATGAGGCCATTATTTCTAGAGCTGTAAGCAATCCTGCTACTGCCAACAGAGATGGATCTATTCTACCTTCTGCAGCCTACAAAACAGAAAGGAGGTGGGAGCAGGGAAGAGATGCATACATGATAATAAAAGGGGTCAGGAGGTCTCAGTTGCCAGGCTCAGGTCAGACAGGAGAAGTGACACACAGGGGGAATCAGAAATCTTTTTCTGCAATCACCAGTGGATTCAGAGGCTGGTCTGAGGCAGCAGTCTCTAGGATGGCCTAGAAATGGTTAATTCACAGTTTCTCTCCTGATGAGTAGCTTCAGCTGCTCATCAATAGAATCTCCAGCTGATAATTATTAAGTGAAACTTGGGGCTTGGATTTGCATATGTAAAGCACACTTCCCTCCAAAGCCACAATGGGAGTGAGAATGCACTTCCTGATTGTACAGCACTGGGGAGGCTTGTGTGGGTGGGGCTCCAGCCTGCTTTGCATGTGCTTCTCCACGCTAATCAAGCCAGATATTCAGCAGAAATAAACCCCACATCCCAAAATATGCCATTTGTCAAAATCCAGAGCTCACATAAGAGACCTCTCGCTCTCCAGATCCCAGAAGGCTGCATTCCACCACAATAAGCCTCTATAAGGGTTATAATTACTCAGCCCGGTGCACGCACCCACGTGCACACACCCTCGCATCTACACACACCTGGGTTGTTTTGCTGGATGATGGGAGTGTTATATGAGTTTCTCCAGAAAGAAGGCTTCCATCCTTCTCACATATTCCTGACACTTTTTTCCATCTTTGCACCTGTGGACTAAGAAGCGTCAGCCCCAAAGAACAAGCCAGAAGGAAATGCAAACAGCATCAAATTCTAAGTATCTGATGGCTTATCTCTATCATGACGTTGATCTCAGTTTGTGAGGAAAGTCACTGAGCTCCTCCTCCTACAGGAAAGGATGCCTTAACAGAAAAGCCATCACTCCCAGGAGAAAAGCCAGGAACACCAGCCTTAGCCCGGCCTGAAAAATCAGAGACGGCTAAATACCAGTGTCAGCTGTAGGCACTACAGCCTGATTGGAATGAGAAAGCCACTGGGCCCAAGAAAAGGTGTCTAAAATTACACTTAAAACATTCGAAAGACAGAAGCAGACAACAGGATTAACAAATAATATAAATTATTAACTCTGGGTCTCTTCGTCACTGGTTAAGATCATGATCCCCTGGTCCTCACTGTCATCTGTTAAATGGGGGTAAAAATAGGCATACTGTTATACACCACCATCAAGGCATATATAAACTAGGAACACTTTAGCTTATCACATACAAACATGCATTCATTGGACAATTTTTGGATAGGGGGCAAAGGCCTTTTCTGTAAGGACAGGCCCGCTGTCTGAAATCCTACATTGCCTTCCTTGCATAAATCTCGAAGACATTGCCACACACTTTTATCTTGTTTTGTTTGTTTGTTTGTTTGTTTTTATAGTGTGGGGTAAACTTAAAAGATATTTGTAAACCAATCAGAGTACAGAATTTCTTTCCTATTTTAATCTGTTCCCCCATTTTTTAGTTGTCTTGACATTTTATTTGACAGCTCTTTTAAGGCAATCTGCCTTTAGGCTACTGTTCCAAAGTACACAACTTCTTATTTCTTATAGAAACACTCCTTCCTGCACTCATATTTCACTGCTCTATGGAATAATTAATTCAACTGTATTTGTTAATTATAGGTAAAGATATGCCATAATAAGCCTGATGATACTAAGCACACCATTTAACTGGTTTAACTGGTGCAATCAGCAATGCTAAACGGTAGTAGAAAGTAAGCTGGTAGCTGGAAACTCCACATTCAGGGGGCAGCGAACCCTCCTTTGACAGAGGGAACGGAGGAATCCTTGCTTACTGGACGTGTTCTTCAGTGGAGGGGAGTTAAGGATCTTCCACTGAGCACTTACCTCGTGGTATTGTCGTATAAATGAGATGAAGCACTAGAGGCATTTAGCTGCCCCAGCTAAGTATGAGATAAGGGCTAGACAAAAGTTCTTATTATTTACCTTATTATATTGGTTAAGTCACTTTCCCTGTCAAGTGTGAGTGTTTCTCTGAAATAAACTCCCATATGCTTCTGAGAAAAATAATACTCCCTGAGATCGGCAGAACTTGGAGACGGATTTTGGAGCATCTGAGGCTGTGCTAGGCGTTGATCTCTCATGTCCACTGATGCAGGTATAGAAGAGACAGTGATTGTGCACACTCTACATGAGGCAGGTGAGACCCAGAGACTCACAGGCACTTTCCGAAGATCTGCAGGAAGGTTGGAAGCAGGACCCCAGAGAGAATCAACTCCTTTCCTCTTTTGTTATTTCCCATTCCCTGAACCTGCGTTTAGTACACATTTCGCTGCGTCTTCTCACCTTCCTAACTTTGGAAGCACTGTGGTAAGTATGTAATGGCGTAAAAAGATGGATAGAAACAGATCCTCCCTCACAATAATGAAAGGGCAAGAGAGGGTTGATTTGCAGCACTCATGAAGACCCTTCAGCAGACCTCTGTCCTTCCTCATGGTACATTTCAGCCAACCTTGAGTCTTGACACCTCAGACTGTGTTACTGGCATCTCCCAGACCCACAGAGTGGCAGCAGAGTGGAGAAAAGGCTCCCCTTGCTTTGCAGCAACTGAGCCATTACAAAGGAGGACTCAGAAGAGTTACCAGCCATGTTGACCTTGGGGAAGTAATTTTATATCTCTCAGCCTCCATTAACTGGGAAGAGCTTTCCATCTATCTTTCAGGGCTCTTTTGAAAATGCATTTTTAAGCCTACGGGAAAGGCCTAGGGAAAACAGGAAATCTTAAGGGAATGGGACATGACCTTCTCCTTAAGTGGAGATGCACAGGACTGATGGAGATTACTATTACTGTTATCATTAGCCAACATTCATGCACCACGCTCTTCAATTTAGTCATAAAAACAGCCATCTGTGGTAGATTATAGCATTAGAATCATCCCATTATGGGGATAAGGCAAAACCGAAGTAAAACAATGTCCACAGAGCTCAGAAAAGCCACTTGAGTTCTTTCAGTCTGGAAGGCGAAACGCACATCCCTCTTCCTTGATATTCATTGTATCAGAAGGTTCCTGATGTTCTACTAGTTCCAGAAACAGAAATACCTGCTAGCTGAGGCCTGGGGAGACCTTTCCCACCTGCTGTGGGGTAAAGCCTAAGATTTGCTCCCTGTGACGGCAGCTGTGCCACAGTCCCCAAGCCTCCATCACCTCTAGATTAAATTACTGCAGCACATCCGTATTTTCTGTAATGCTGCAATATGCCAGGAGTTTGAGCCATCAGGTAACTTAATATATTTCCCTCTAAAGGAAAGAACAAATACATATGAACCAAGTTATACCTACAATTTCTGAACAGAGACATGCATATGGGTGAATGTCTCAAAACATGAATAAATGCAAACGGCTCATATTGACCTGCACTGCTGTTTGTATTGTAATTCATGAGGCCTTCTGCTGTAACTAGGGAGTGCCATTGTGTGCAACCAAAGAGCATGTGAGGTCGCAGGATGCAAGAGACACTGCACGTCCCCAAGGTGAGGCTTTTACAGAAGCTCTTCTCCTACAAATGAAAGGAGCCCTGTACTTGTCAATCAGTTTGTTTATTTGATTTTCTCTAGCCAACAAGCTCATTCTGCTTAAGATCCAATAGTAGTTATTCATTCATTCATTCGCTCATTAAAGTCATACATTTATGAAATATCTGCAATGTCACTATAGAGTCACTTTCCCTATCAATCACTATAAAGCCTAGGAGAAGAAAAAAGATAAAATCACACTGCAAAGAGAAAAACAGCAGGGTGAAGGACAGAGTGCTGAAATAGCATTTAGAAGCACCTCCTAGCTCAGTCTTAAAAATAAAGGGAAAACTTTGAGGACTCATCATGTACATGTTGAGATGGAAAAGGTGAGCACCAAAATGCTGGATTGAGGGACATGTTCAAGCAGAGGAAGTGGCATATACAATGTCTTAGAACCATGGTTCCCAAACTGTGTGCCAAGGTGCCCCAGGGAGCCAAAGTGAACCCACGGGGGCACCGCAGGATACTTTAAAACTTCCAGAGAAGGGCAGCAATTCTCAGCACCTGCTGGACAACAGGTTTCAACATTAGAATGCACTAATTCCTTTGGTGGCTGTATTTAAACACAGCTGAATTTTCAGAACTTGCTATGATAAAAAGCAATAACTGCATGGAAATCAGTGTGCAACACCTGTCCAATCTGATGCCAGAGTTTGAAAAATTGTAGTGTCCAACAGGTGCATACATCCCATAAGTAAGTAAATGTGGATAAGAGTGAAATAATTGTATTTTTCCCTTCAATTTATACGTATTCTTTTTTTCAGAGAGCTACTAAGTTGTTAGGACATAAATGCTTAATAAACAAAATAGGTATTTCATTTTACCTACGGGTGCTGTGAAAAACTTACTGAGATGCCAAAGGTACCAAAAAATGAGAAAATGTGAGATCCTATGGTTGGAGATCAGAGGGAGCAGAGTTTCCAGTGAACATAAAATACTGTGATATGACTCAAGCCCTGGTCGAGGTGGGGACCAGTGAAAGAAACTGCTGGAAAAACAAGTGGATCAGATTCCAGAGGGCCTTCTAGGCACACCAAAAAACCTGAATTTTATCCCGAGGCCAGGGGGAGCTAAAAAAGAGTTGTTCTCTAAACTTCCCTGCTGCAGGAAGTACACCACCACAGGAGTTTTACTGGATTTCCCCAGTTCCCAGAATGGCTACATTTCACCATCCATTATGTAGATACCTCATTAAACACTGAACCAAAGTAAATGCTATATGTAAAGTGTAAAATGCTTTACGAAGAAAAGTTATTACCTAGCATTTGCATATATGTGTTTCACACTCTACAATTAGTCAATCTACAGCAAAGTTGAGTCCTGCCTCAAACCCTCAAGCTGTTAATGTCTCCTTTCCTGGTTCCATATTATTACCAAAGCTTATGCTAGATATAGCTAGAACCACTCATTCTCTAATCTGTAACACAACATTTGGATATGAAGAGAAAAGGCTATATGGTGAAATCTGAACTGCTTAACTTCATGATGCAATATGTTCAGCATGCAGAATCAACATAATGTTCCTTTCTCTGAAGCATTGTGTAAGATTTTTAACCGATATACACCTAGTGTTCCATTATTGGAACACTAAGCACGTGAGGGTTATTGATCGCCTACTGTTCAAGGTCATTGCTAAGGTCTAATTGCAAAAATTCAAAAAATTGCAACCTCCAGCGTAAGTGGGTTAAGAATGATGGCCATTCTTGTCTGCATGTGTGATATACTTGACAATAAAGAATACTGACAATTGATCTCCTAAAACATTTTACACGAAGATGTTTTACCTTTCAAATATTATGTTTAGGAGACATTTCTTACCAGGCACAAAAAAATTTTATCAATCTTAAGCTACACTTGCTCTATCAGCCAATTCATCAGGCAGTTCCAAAAGTTAGGAAACATTTACATATTAGGTAATAAAAAATCATCATGTACACCCCTGGGTGCTAGAAAGAAGAAGAACTAAGAAGACAGATGTCATAAAGGCTGTCCCAGATAAGCATAGAAGAGGAGACAGGTACCCACATGTCTCTCATGTTCTTTCTTATACTAGACAGAAAATGGTCAGAGGACCAGAGACTTTGGCCACTCATAACACCTCCCTCAGAAAAACCAACAGCTCTGAAAATTGCGGCAAGAAAAACTATCCCATCTATAAGCTTAAGAACCAAAGGAGTTGGTAGGGAGGTAGATTTAAAATACCCCAAATCATCTGCATTTCACAAATATCTATAAGGCACCTATTATGTGCAAGCCAATGCCAGGTGCTGAAGACAGCTGGTGAAGAAGGCAGATATGGTCTCTACCTGTGTGTTCTTTACAGCTTATGAGGAGGACAATCGATCGCCCAAATAATTATTTAGTTACACTGTGATAAGTGCAGGGTGCTCTGAGAGATTGCATCAAGACGCTCTGTGTTGGCCAGGTGTAGCGGCTCACACTTGTAATCCCAGCACTTTGGGAGGCTGAGGCGGGCAGATCATGAGGTCAGGAGTTTGAGACCAGCCTGGCCAACATGGTGAAACCTGTCTCTACTAAAAATACAAAAAAAATTAGCCAGACATGGTGGCACATGCCTGTGATCCCAGCTACTTGGAAGCCTGAGGCAGGAGAATTGCTTATACCTGAGAGGCGGAGGTTGCAGAGAGCACAGATCGCGTCACTGCACTCCAGCCTGGACAACAAGTGTGAAAACTCTGTCTCAAAAAAGGATTCTCTGTGTTGGTAAATGCCCCACCAGTTGGATAAGGCTGACCCACAGCCTCCCTTGACACTGTACTCTCTTCCATGCTGCCAACCGCACCACAGCTAATCCATCCCCTCTCACCTCTCAGATCCATCTCCACCCCCAATTCCACATCCCAAACTCTCAGCAGGTCTCTCTGTCTGACTGCTGCAACAGCTTACCAGCTGATCCCCTTGCATCCGTTCTTGTCAAAAAAATTATTAATCGTGGTAAAATATACACAACATAAAGTTGACCATCTTTACCATGTGAAGTGCACAGCTCAGTGGCATGAAGCATATTTACACTGCTGTGCAGCCATCATCACTATCCATCTCCAGAACTTCTTCATCTTGTAAAATGGAAACTCCAGACCTAATGAAATAACTCCCCATTCTTTTTTTTTTTTTTAATTTTGTGACGGAGTCTTGCTCTGTCGCCCAGGCTGGAGTGCAGTGGCGCAATCTCGGCTCACTGCTGCCTCTCCCTCCCGGGTTCTAGGACTCTCTTGCCTCAGCCTGTTGGGTAGCTGAGATTACACGCCACCACACCCAACTAATTTCAACTAATTTTTTTTTCTTTTTTCTTTCTTTTTTTTTTTTTTGGTATTTTTAGTAGAGACAGGGTTTTGCCATGTTGGTCAGGCTGGTCTTGAACTCCAGACCTCATGTGATCCACATTTCCTCAGCCTCCCAAAGTGCTGGGATTACAGGTGTGAGCCACTGCATCCTGCTAATTTTATTATTATTATTATTTTTTATTTTTAGTAGAGATTGAGTTTTGCCATGTTGGCCAGGCTGGTCTCGAACTCCTGACCTCATGTGATCTACCCGTCTCGGCCTCCCAAAGTGCTGGGATTATAGATGTGAGCCACCACACTCAGCCAACTTCCCATTCTTCCCTCCCCCAAGCCCCTGGTAGCCACCATTCCACTTTCTGTTGCTTTGACTTTGACTGCTCTAGGAATCTCACATAATTAGAATCATATAGTATTTACTCTTTTATTACTGGCTTATTTCACCTACTATCATGTCCTTAACTGGAATCCACTCTTGCCTCCCAATCTATTCTCTGCATAGTGGGAGCTGTTCAAAATGCCAATCTGATCTTGCCAGCCCTCCACGTAGCTTTAGTTTCTCAAAAGACTAAGACCAAACTCTTTCGCATCGCTCAAGTCCGTGCATGCTCAGCCCCCAGTGACTTCCCAGCATGCCACTCCCACTCTCAGTGCCCCGGGTGCAGCAAACTGTCTCATCCATCTCTCCTACTGCCAGGCCTTTGTATGCCATTCCCACTGCATGGATCACTCTTCCAGGATCTTGTCTACCCACTCCCATTGATCCTTCAGATAAGGGCCCATGATCCTCAACCTCAGGAAAGTCTCCCCTGAAATCTCCAGCACATCCAATTTGTTGACTATGAGCTGTCTTGGCAGCATGGCTTTCTCCTGTGTGGAGCTCAATTGCAGTGACATCAAAACCTATCTGTATGCTTGCATGCTTGCAATACCTCTCTTCTGCTGAGTGCAGAAGTTTCAAATGAGGAGAGGGAGTGTATGTTTTAAATTTCCATTCTATCTGCAGCATCCAGCATATGTACTAGCATATAGTAGGGGCTCAGAAAACAAATGTTTGCTTGCTTACAAAAGAATACAAGGGGTCAGGCGCGGTGACTCACGCCTATAATCCCAGCACTCCGGGAGGCCAAGGCAGGCAGATCACCTGAGGTCGGGAGTTCGAGATCAGCCTGACCAACACGGAGAAACCCTGTCTCTACTAAAAATACAAAAAATTAGCCAGGCGTGGTGGCGCATGCCTGTAATTCCAGCTACTTGGGAGGCTGAGGCAGAAGAATCGCTTGAACCCAGGAGGTGGAGGTTGCGGTGAGCGGAGGTTGTAGTCAGCCGAGATCGCGCCATTGTACTCCAGCCCGGGCGACAAGAGTGAAACTTCATCTCAAAAAAAAAAGATAAAAAATAATAAATAAATACATATATAAATAAATAAAAATAAAAGA
>NW_016809683.1:497606-555349 GCF_001698545.2 Rhinopithecus bieti
AAAAAAAAAAAAAAAAAAAGATAAAAAATAATAAATAAATACATATATAAATAAATAAAAATAAAAGAACACAAGAGCAGAACCTGACCAAGACTGGTTCAGGAAAGGCATGCCTGAGAAAGTGAGATTTGATCCAAGAACTGAAGAACCAGAAGGAATGAATAAAAAGAAAATAACCGGGAAGTGGGGCGTCGACTGTGGCAGAGAAGCGCATATCTCAGATTGGACAGGTATAAAAGCTGTGGGGTCAGAAAGAGGTTGATGTACTTGGGTAACAAAAAAACCACAAAATAAGACAAAACAAAGGCCAGTGTGGGTGGAACAGGGTGAACAAGGAGACCCAGCGATGAGCTGCCTGACCTAAAGACAATGGCACATTGGTGGTCTCTGAAGACTTCCGGTTCAAGGAAGTTCTATTATACCTGGTACCACAATGTTGGGTCACTTGCCAAAGGACCTGTCTCTAAATAACTCTCCAAGACCACTCCCCTCACAAAAGGCGTTTATGACCCAAACTGCTTTGTAGATATCTTCTCAGTTAATCCCTTCAATAGCCTCTACAATTGGTGTTCACTCCAATTTAGAGGACAGCATATTAAAGGTAAGAAAAGTCAAATAATTGGAAAGTGAAATAATTGGCCCAAGGTCATTCAGCTGGTAAGTGAAAGGGCCTCAGGTGTGAACAAAAATCTGACTCCAAAATCCACGATATTTTCACCAAACCATAGCTCCTATAAAGCCTGGAGGATTTTTTTTTTTTAATGCTTATTTAAATTCTTGTTCCAAAGAGAGTTCTATGTTTTTATGCATTAAAGGCACTAGCAGTACAAGTTGTAGAGTGATATTTTAGTAACAAAAGATATTTTTGCACAAAACATCAAAAAGTGGCTTCTGCAGATACACTGCTCACTATACTGGCTGCAGAGACTTAGGTCACAGCTTGAGTTTCCTCCAAAGAGACCAAATTCTGGAGATGAAACTGGACAATGAGAAGCCAGTCAGCTGCAGGTGGGAGAATCCTCTGAGAGATGTCACCAACTACATCAAATTATTTGCACATGAGAGAATACGTCCAGCAGGTTAAACCTACACATCATATGTTACATATTCAATGGCAAAAAAAAAAAAAAAAAAAAAAAAAAAAAAAAAAAAAAATGCTGGCTGGCTCAAAGTGTTTTATAACAATAGTGATAGATAACTGAGGATGACATAAAACATCCCAGACTTCTACGTGAAAAGCCAAAATACATATCAAAGACCAAGATAGCTATACAATAAAATAAAAAGCTAAATCTACAATATCTGCCATCAGCAGGTACAGGAAAAGAAAAACACCACCAACAAAAAAAAAAAAGAAAATCTACAATAATAAACAACATGTATATCAGAAGAACATTTTATTAATTCTCATCAAGACTGTAAGATCCTTGAACAGGCACTGGCAAACGTTTCCTACAAAGGTCTAAATACTAAATATTTTAGACTTTGTGGGTCAAAATATCCATTGTTGCCATTGTAGCTTGAAAGTGGCCACCAGAGATCGAGACATGGTTCTGTTTCAATAGAAGTGTATTTACAGACGCATGTAGGGAGCAAGATTTAACCTGCAGGCCATAACTTGGCAACCTGTCCTTAAAGGTCAAGAAGAAGCCTTCTCAGATTCTTCAGAGCAATAACACAGAGCTTCAATATCACACAAGAAGGAAAATTAAAATGTTTCCAAAAGTTTTTGTTTTTCATAAAACCCTATGTCATAAAGCAAATATCATTTATCCTCATTTTACAGAAGAAAAAATCAACAGCTCAGAGACCTCTGACCATTTGCACAGGGCCGGCCAGCTCACAAGTGGCAGGGCCAGGATTAGAACCCAGGTGTGTTGATGTGTTAATGATCTGGTTCTTCTCACCATCCCATGCGGTTAACTGCTTAATGACAGAGAAACAATCCCTCGGTGAAAAAGACAGGGGAGGATCATAAAATGATCCTCAAGATGTAACAGCTCCTAGTGTGATTCAGTCCAGTCTTCCAGGAGAGAAAGACAAGAAAGATGGAAGGAAGGAAGGAAGGAAGGAACTGGAAGGAAGGAAGGAAGGAGGAAGGAAGGAAGGAAGGAAGGGAAGGAAGAGGGAGGGAGGGAGGGAGGAAGACAAAAGACAGAAAGAGAAAGAAAGAAAGACAAAAGACAGACAGACAGAAAGAGAAAGAAAGAAAGACAGACGAAAGACAGACAGAGAAAGAAAGAAAGAGAAAGAAAGAAAGAAAGAAAGAAAGAAAGAAAGAAAGAAAGAAAGAAAGAAAGAAAGAAAGAAAGAAAGAAAGAAAGAAAGAACAAGAAAAGAAAGACAAGAAAAGACAAGGAAGGAAAGGAAGGAAAGGAAGGAAGGAAAGGAAGGAAAGAAAAGAAAAGAAAGAAGGAAGGAAAGAAAGAAAGAAATCCACTCAAACTGTCCCAAGGGAAAAAGACAGTTTAACATAAACACATAAACAACGGAACTAGTATAGGAACAACGTATTCTGATTCTTGCAGGAACTGGACACCCACTGGAAATTACGACAGTTATCTCTCCATATTTATCTCTGTCTCTTCCATCTATCTCCCCCTTACCCCTCCCTCACTCTCTCCATATTTCATATTTTTCTCCATCACTCTTTATCTCCTCCCTCCTTCTTTCCCCTTCTCTCTTCTTTCCCTGTGCCCCACCATGGCCCTCAGTCAGAAGCCTAAGCTTTTCTCATTTGTGTTTTACCTGGGGTTTGCAGCATGCTCTTTTTCCTACCAGCTCTTCTTTTGCCCAAGGGTGCCTGCCTCTCCAGTCGACATGGGAACAAGGATGCCTGCCAGAGGGGTACCACTGCCCTGAGTCAGCTTCTCCTGGTCCAGACCAACAGCTATACACCCTGTTTATCTGTCCAAATTCCTGAGACCCAATTAGTCACATGTGAGCACAGGAGTTAGCTAGGCATGGGTTACAGGTGCAATCTTAGTCCAGTTATGGCCAAAGATGGAACGCGGTCCTCCAGTACCAGACATATTTCAGAATGCAGGAGCTAGAGACAAAGTCAGTTCTTGACAGTTGGGCACGCACCTCAATGTGTCTAATATCAGGAAAAGCGAGAGGACTATAGGGATCTACAATCTGAGAAAACCAGCAGACAGATCAGAGGAGCAGAAACCAACGGGAATAAAAAATGCATTTGTAAAAATAACATAAAAGAAGTGGGACATATTTACTCAATTCAGGAAGAATCTGGAGAGCTCAAAAGAGACCAAATCAGAGTGATAGTCATATAGATGAGAAACCCAGTATGTAAAACTACATTATGCATGTGGAGAGGGTTCTTATTTTATGTAAAGGGATACTATTTCCACAGCTGCGAAAGGCTGCTTTTTATCCCTATAAAGGAGACAGTGAGAAGGAACAATAACTCGAGTTGGGGCCTCCTCTTTGACTTGAAGAATCTGACCATATATTCTAATATAGATTGCTAATGGATACCATGAACTATCTAAATTAACACAGATAACCTAGTATAAACCACCACCTAAATGCATACACAAAACATTTGGGGGAGGAGGGGTGACTGATACTGCAAAGAATTCCTCACTTTACATAAAATTGTACCAGGAAGATGCTAGAATAGGAAGCCTCATTATTGTCTTTAATTTCTCCATTCTAGTGGTGCTTAGGAGACGAGAAGATAAATCTCAGCTCAAGTTCTATTTTCAGCACCAGCACTAGCAACTAATTCTCTCTTTCCTGCTTCTCCAAGCTGACCCAGATCTCTCAGCATTTCTTAATGACATTGGGAGATCTGAAGAGAGTGTGGGTAAGATGACATATCCTCCACGAATGAGAGCAGAGCGCACCATGGGACAGAACCCTGCATAACTACCCTGAGGAAGAGGCACATCTGAGACCGTCTTGCCATGCCATGGTCAAAACACTGTGGTGGGAACTGAAGTCCACTGCCCATCCACTTTCCTTGATGAAACAGTTGACCACTACAGAAATTGTGCCAATGCATTAGGGCAGCGATGCTTAACCCTGAGTGTGTAGCAGAATTAACCTCAGAGCTTTGTATAAAAAAATAGATGCCAAGCCCAGACTCCCTCAATTCAGCAAGTAGTGGTGGGGACCCCAGAATCGGCCACCTGCAGAACTCTCCAGATGGTATTTTTTGTTTAATATCTATCTCTGCCATTAAAATAAAAGCTTCTGAAGACCAAGAAGTCTGTCTGCTTTGGTCATCCCCTTATCCTCAGTATCTAGAACACTGCCTGATTCATACACTCAAATATTCACTCAATGAACAATGAATGTATGAATCAATCATCTATGTGCCAGACACTTTGCTCCTTACAGAGCATTATAGATTTAATTGTGTCCCACCCCTAAAATTTATACGTTGAAGTACTAACCCCCAGCACCTCAGAATGTGACCTTATTTGGCAGTAAGGCTGTTGAAGACGTAACTGGTTAAGATGAGGTCATACCGGAGTAGAAATGGCCATGAATCCATTATAACCAATGTTCTTATATAAAGGGGAAATTTGGACACACACACACACACACACACACACATGAAGAATGCCTTGTGAAGATTGGAGTCATGCTGCCACAAGCCAAAGAACTATCAGAGGTCAGGAGAAAGGCCGGGTGCGGTGGCTCACACCTGTAATCCCAGAACTTTGGGAGGCCGAGGCAGGTGGATCACGTGAGGTCAGGAGTTTGAGACCAGCCTGGCCAACGTGATGAAACCCTGTCTCTACCAAAAGTACAAAAATTAGCTGGGTGTGATGGCGGGTACCTGTAATCTCAGCTACTCGGGAGGCTAAGGCAGAAGAATTGCTTGAACCCGGGAGGTGGAGGTTGCAGTGAGCCGAGATTGTGCCACTGCGCTCCAGCCTGCGCAACAAGAGCAAAACTCCGTCTCAAAAAAAAAAGAAAAAAGTTAGGAGAGAGGCCTGAAACATCCTTCCCTAGCATCTCCAGAAGGAGTACTGTTTAGCCAATACCTTGATTTTGGGCTTCTAGCCTCCACAAGTATGACACAAATTTCTTTTTTTTCAGTCATCCAGTTTGTGGTACTTTGTTACAGCAGCTGCAGGGACTTCAAATGGAGGGGATTACATTCCAGTCTAAAGTGGCTCATGGCCCTGATTTGGCCCACTCAAAACAACATGCTTCAGGTCATGCATCCAGTTTTAAACACAGAGTTCCCTCAGAGTCTGTCAACACTGATGAAGGGCGCTAAGTAATGGCAGTAAGTGGAGAAGTAAGTGAGATGGTCCATTCCAGGGAAAACACAATCAGAAGAAATGCAAAGGTACAGGTGTGTGTATGACAAAATCAGTCCACAGTCTATGCCTGGACTTTTCTAACTCCAGAATGGGGCTCGGCGCGGATGCAGAAGAGACCTTTGATGCACAAAATTGATCCGGCTTTACTTTTACAATAACTACTGACGGAGAGCAGATCCCACTCTATCCATATCAAACCCTTGGGAGATTTCTAACTCCAGAATGGGGCGGGGTGCAGAACAGATCTGTGATGTACAAATCTGTATTGATCAGGCTTTATTTTTACAATAACTACTGACTGAAAGCAGATCTCACTCTGTCCATATCAAACCTCTGGGAGGGTCGTGAAAAGCAACCTCAACAGTTGCACCACCTTCCTGGTTTCCAATGAACAGACTGTTAGCTTTTGGAGAGGGTGAAGGCCATGCATGAGTGGGAAAGATGCAAATGCTTCCTGTGTCTAACAAAGAGAATCCTGACTTTCAGATGTCTCATTGAGACATTATCCAGAAGGCAAGTCATTATTTCAACTCAGATGTCTTCTCAGAATACCCCCTTGTCATCTGCTTTAGGAAAAAAAAAAACTGAAAAGATGATGTTGTGGGAAATGTCATCTGCCTGTTATGCAGAAGTGAAATTGAAGTGCTCTTTGTGTTAAATGTGACAACCATCATACTTGAAATCCAGAGTATAAATGTTACTAATACCCTCTGCAGTCGCCCACCCAGTTATCGGCTGGAGGAGGCTGCAAAGACAGATTCAGGTTTCTTAATTTTGCCACTTATTTTTTTCTTGTTAATTTAAAAATATCACAGTGTTTTAATTGCACTCAATTTAATGTACTATACCTGCCAGTTCCAACACACTTCATTATTTATATTGCTAGAAAAGCACTTAAAAATCAAATTGCATAATTTGTACTTGTACATTTTTAGGTAGATTTATATCTGAAATTGTCAAATAGCTGGGGCCATACTGCTCTGAATGTTAAATTTTAACAAGCTGTCACCCCAAAACGTTTGCAGGGGATAATGTGAATGGGCCATTAGTTATTTGCGTAGAAAGTTATTTAAAAAGGCGTTGAAATGTTAATTCATACTTTCAGTTGTTAGAAGCGAGGAGTCAAGGGCCAAACTACGAGGGTTCGAATCCCAGGTCTGCTGTTTATTAACCCTGTATCCTTAGGTTCATGACTTATGATTTCTGGGCCTCATCGTCCTCTTCTGTTACATAGGAACACTAATAACACCTACCTCATACGGATATGGTGAAGATTAAAACAGATAACATATATAAAGTTCTCAGAACAGTATGTGGCACATGGGAAGCAAAATTTAAGCACTTGCTAGAATCAGTATTTCCTATACTACTAAAGATTACCATCATTTGTGCAATAACAATCATCAGTCTCCCACTCTACATTAGCATGATTTAATCAACCAGGTCTCTCCAAAATTTCTCTTTATCACTGCTATGTCTCAAATGTAATAGTGGCTGGGGTTTCTGTGTTTTCTAAAAGTATTTGCTAATTTGGAATTTTTACTTTGATAATTATCTTTTTAAAAATGTACAGAGGCACGTTCAGGGTCATCTGGACAGTCATCTTTTAGTGGAGCCCAATGTCACAGCCCACTTTTGTACCTAAGTCTATGCTCATGCTAGCCCCAGATTGTACCCACTACCTTAACTGCCCCACGCTGATCAGAAGATACCAGCAAAAGGCTAGATACCTAACTGATGAACTTCTACCATGCAAAGACCAAGAATCTGCTGCAAAGTGGTTGGGTGCTCTCTGGTTGGAAAGAAATATGAGCCATGGTGTGATGCGTGGACACTGCAAATTCCATGCCAAAGTGATCCACACCATATTAACACAGTATCACCTGACACGTTAACATGCTGATAACTTAAACTTCATTAGTTTTATAGTTTTGTTAGAATTTACTATATAAATCTGTTGTACTCCTCCAGTTCATGCAGGCTATCTCTATACAGAGGTTGCACCAAATTGCACATTTAAGTAATATTAAAATGAAAAGAATTTACATTAACACAGTGGTCTGTGAAAACTGTACCTTGGGATGGCAAGATACCAAATTGAAGAAATTGAGTCCAAATGACCTGTGATCTGGCCCTGGCCTCCTTCTCCCACCCTTCCCACCTCTTCTCCTGCACCAGGACATCCCCAGGCTGTTCCCTGACATCCAGGCAGCTACTATTGCCCGCAAATGGGAAATTCTTACTCAACTCTCAAGTCTCCCTCATCATAAATCCATGAGAAATCTTCTTGACTCCTGCTGGTGGACAAAATTAGCACCTCCTGACTGGTTCCTCTGCCCTCATACCATCTTCCATTTCTGCAGCCCTCTCATTGTATGAAATCCCTTCTCATCACACCTGAGCTCTTGGGAAATAGTAGGTACTCTGAAATCAAGAACCATGAATCTTTGAATTACTGGATCTCTAGTAATACACACAATGGCGGGCACAGAGTAAAAACTTGGTACAGTGTGTGACCTGCTGTGAGTCAGGCACTCTGCTGTGAGCTTGCTGCTGTTATCTGAACCCAAAGGAAAACCAGAGACACATGGTTTTATTTTACAGAGGCTCAGGCCCAAGGCCATACCAATGGCAGGGAACAAAGCCAGCAGTCCCATTCCAAGTTTGCTGGCTCCAACCCACTTCCGGTTAGTAATGAAAACAATGATGATGGCAACAACAAAGATGATGGTAGAAATGATCATGGGTAACATATACTGAGGGTCTCCTATATCACAAGAATTGTTCTAGCCATTCTGTGCTCTTGTTTTATAATACCATAAGATATATGATGTAATCTGTGATGGTAATAAATTGACTTGACTGGGCTACAGGGTGCCCAGACATTTGGTCAAACATTATTCCGGTTGTGCCTGTGAGTGTGTTTCTGGATGAGATTAACATTTGATTTGGTAGAATGAATAAAGGAGACTGCCCTCCCTAACGGGGAGGGGCTTCATCCATTCACTGAAGATCTGAGTAGAATAAAAAGGCTGAGTCAAAAGAAACTCTGCCTGCCTGACAGCTGAGCTGGGACACTGGTCTTTTCTTGCCTTTAAACGTGAACAGAAATATAGCTGTGGGTTTTGAGTCTGTTGGCTTTCAGACTGGAACTATATCATTAGCTCTCCTGGGTCTCCAGCTTTGCTGATGGAAGATCTTGGGACTTCTCAGCCTCCATAATTAAATGAGCCAATTCCTTATAATAAATCTCTTTATATATTATATGTAACAGAATCAATAGGATGGATGGATGGACAGATGGACAGACGGATGAACAGATGATAGGTAGAGATAGAGGAAAACTGAGAAACAGAATGGTTAGACAGACAGACAGACAACAGACAGAGAGAAGACAGATGGAGATAGAGGAAAACTGAGGAAAAGAATGGTAAGGCAATATACCCAAAGTCACATAGTTACTAAATGACAGAGATACTATCTGAACTCTGCCAGTCTGGGTCCATGCCTTCTCTTCCCAGCAAGTTGACTATACACCACCAAGATAACAGAGTATACTCTCTCTGGAGCCCTTGATGAAAAGCCCAGCCCGGGTCCAGAAGTACTAGCATGGAGCTGGGGGTTTACTGCAGGTAAAGCACCACCAGAGTCTGGTCCGTGGCAGTTATCTCAGCATCACCAGTGGCTGTACGAATAGCAGCAAGATGGCCCTCGCTGGAAGACTGTCCTTTGGCATGACAGCCAGGAGAATAGGAAGGTGCTGAGAGTAAACCGTTCTGAGATACTAACAGTTTTGTAGTGAGCAGCAATTTAATAAGACCCGAGGCAAGATTTAGTACTGAATGTGCTTGCTCTTAAGTCAGCAACAGCAGAAATCATTGCAGGTTGTACACCCGGTGAATGTGGAATGTGTTTGGGGAACGAGCGCTGTTGTGCAACACCTCCCTCTGGAATCCCTTCTCTATATCATCCACTCCCTTCTCTGCCCTCAATCCCCACCACCGACACCTTGGTAACAAATTTACGTAAGAGAAATATACAATTATCAAGGCCAACGAGAGTGCAAGGACCTAGAGAAGAGCCTCAGCCTCGGGCTCAGGCTACCCATGTGATTTATACTGTTCACATCCCCGGCTCCCACAGGCCCTGATCTGCCCCCGAGAAACAAGACAGATAGAAGAGAAAAATCCCATAGAGGTCACCCTGAGAACCCTTCCTTTGAGAATGAATCTGGTGTTTCACTGCTCTTCTAAGTTGCACTGCCTATTAACTAAGGGATGGCCCGTTTAGGGACAGTTAGTGGTTGCCTGTAACTCCATGAGGAACTGAGGAAATTGAGAACCTAGCTCAGTAGAGGTTACTGTGTGCATAATGGTAAGTTCCTCATTAGGACATGCAAGGATGAAGAAAAATATTGCCAAGCCAGCTAGGGCAGAGCTAAAAAGCTGAGAACTCATTCTAAAGCTCACCCCGGGATGCCACCCAACCCCATGTGCTTCCTACAGTGATGGCCTTCCCTTTTCTCCATCAAAAAGGGGGTGTGTGGCCTAGGAATCTGCATTTTAACAAACCACAGTTGATTGAGATCAACTTGTTCCCCTACTTTTCAACCAAGGTTGTTCATATTTCATTTCACTTCTTCAAGGTGATGAATGATGTTTGCTGAGGCTCCGTGTCCATTGGTTTCATTCTGAGGATTTTCAGGTGTACAGGGGGGGTGGAGCCACCAAGCACAGAGCAATCCTAGCACTGCAAGCTCCTCACTCCAGAGATTTCCCTTGAGATGAGATGGGATGGAAACACAGTCAGTGGGAACCCACCCTAACCCACACACACAAGAAAAGGGCAAGAGCTTCTGGTCAAGACAGTGACTGGGGTAACTGGCATAGGCTCTGGAGATGAGAAGAGAGTGGAGAGAGGTAGTGTGATGGTGACCTGGAAACCCTGGGCACTGGAAAGTGCTGAACAAATGCCAGGGGATATTAAACACAAAAGAAATCCCAGCCATCCTGCCTGAAATGCTGAACAAAGCACTTCCTGAAGACATTTAGTAAAGCATGTGCAAATGCCTAACAACAGGAATATGAGTGACATCAACCTGTAGTCAAACTTGCATCCCTAATACCCAAATTATAGAACCCAGTCATACTCCTTGGGATCATTTGGGGGACAGGGTTTTCTCTTTGGTATGATTAAGGCAAAGTCCTACAGCATTTCCCAAAGCAGATACAGGAATAGTGGCATCTGAATCAATTGTGGTTTTGTTAACATGCAGATTCCTAAATTACACCCCCTGTCTGACCGAACTAGAATCCTAGGCACGAGACTCAGGCATATGTACTATAAACAAATTTGTTAGGTACTTTTTATTTCCACTAAAGTCTGTGAACACTGCTCTATAAAGTTCTGGAATCAGAACTGGGTTCTAATTCTAGCATTTAGGATTGAGGCAGCTTTCCAAGATGTGCCCTCATCTAAACCATGTTCCCTCTGAGAGCTGACTGTGGGTCTGGGAGATACATGTGCCAACAAAACTTCAGGAGAGAAAGAAATAACCATGACACCATAAAGCAAATACAGTAGAATGTGTGTCACACTCTCCTGAGTCTCGATTTTCTTAGCTGTAAAATGAGGACCATCACAGCACAACCCCACCTGTTGTGAGGCTCAACCAAGAGACAAACATGCAGAGCAATTAATTAGCAGAGAATCTGGCACAGGATAAGTGCTCAAAAGATGATGAATTCTTTTACGGTAGTATTTATCGACTCATCTATCTATACAGAGTGCATAAAAATTCACTGAGAGTTCAAAAAAGAATGCAGCAAGCCATGGCAAATTAAATCAGCCGACTCTCTTTCCTTGTGGGCACCTAAAGCTAACCCATCTAGAGGCATGTGGGTTGGGCTCAGGCAAACAAGTGGAGACTTGGTGTACAGCCGACCGGGCCCTGAGATGCTCCATATCCCTCCCTGTAAACTGGAGCTTAGGATTGGCTCTGTCTGACTGCCCTCTTTCCCTGGTGTACCCAATCCACTAACAAGCCACACAGGCATCATAACATACCCCCAAATCCAAACACTTCTCAGCATGTCCACTTGGCCTATCATGGCCTAGACCAGCCATGCTTTGGTCTTGGGGACTATGGCGCCCTTCCCTCCTGGTCTCCTGACCGCTTTTTTCCTTCCAGCCCAATGTTCTCTCCACACGGCAGATCCCTGCTCTGAGCCCATCAATGTAGGGTTGCCAGATTTAGCAAACAAAAATATAGGATGTCCAGTTACGTCCAAACCAAACAATTATCCATCGTTTATCTGAAATTCAAATTTAACAGGCTGTCTTCTATTTTATCTGGCAATCCCAATGCCAGTGGCTTCCCACTGCACTTGGAACAAAACTCAATCTCCTGGCTAGCATCTGTGAGGCCCCCAATCATGGATGCTGGCCTGACTCTCTGTTCTCATCTCTTCCTCCTTGTCCCTTGAACATGCCAAGCTTGTTCTGTCTCGGGATCACTGCACTGGCTGCTCCCTCCATCTGGAATATTCTTCCCTCAGATCTCTGCTTGGTTTCCCACTCCAAGATGACCATCCTGCTCCAAGATGACCACCTCTTCTCTCTCTCTCTCTCTCTTTTTCCTTTTTTTGTAGAGATGGAGTTCTGCCACATTACCCAGGCTGGTCTCAAACTCCTGGCTTCAGGCAATCCTCCCTCCTTGGCCTCCCCAAGTGTTAGGATTACAGGCATGTGCCACCGTGCATGGCCTCAAGCTGACCTCTTCAAAGAAGTCCTCTCTGACCTTCTAAAATCCTACTCTCCACCCAATGCCCCAGTCTCCATCTCTTTACCTTGCTGCCTTTTTTTTTTTTTCCGTAATATTCATCACCAGCTGATAGAACTTGGTTCTTATCCATTTCTCTTGCTGGAAAGTAAGTATTATGAGGGCAAAGACTGCATCTGCCTTGGTCACTAACATATCCCCAGGACTGAGAACAACAGGGAGCACAGAGTAGGTAAGAAGCAGACATTTGTTCAATGAGTGAAGGCTCCAGGAGGCATTGCGTGTTCTTGAGAGCCGCACACGAAGCTGTGCCAGGCCGACACACCCCAGCAGGTGTTACTGACTTCTCAGTTATGTCACGTGTTAGGGAAAGTGTGGAGAGATGGGAGGGGAAGAGGAGCACTTGGGACCAATGCACCCACTCACATGGAAGATGGAGGAGGTGGGAGGTGGGAAGAGAATCTGCCGTTCACCAGGTAGGCCTGATGCCAACCTGAGTGCTACCCAATTAAAAAGTAAAAATACCAAATACTAATATTTGTCCTATTCTTTATCTGATGGCGCCTCCATTCACCTTCTCTCTTGATGGTAAACATAATACAGTGACACACCTACAGAGAACTTCCATATGCTTATTCCCTCCCTAGACCCACCACAACCTCACATGGAAGGTATTCCTGCCCTCATCTTCCTGGAGAGAAAGTCAAGGCTCAAAGAGGTGAAGAAACTTATCCAAGATAACACAGCATGTAAGTAACAATGTCAGGATTTAAATGCAGCAAAACGAAAGTAATGAAGTGCATCAACCCTGAAGCCAGGCTCCTTGGGATGAGATCCTACTCGAATGCCGTCTCTATCTCAATGTCCACCTATAAAGTAGAGGTGAGAAGAGTCCCTCCCCACAGAGCTGTGGTCAAAATTAAATGGGTGAGTACTAACTTGCTGGAAACAGTGCTAGCCCATAGGAAGCAGTAGGTAAGTGATCATCATTTCTTTACGCTCAGATTGTCAGAGTCCAAATCCCCTGCAGTTTGCATTGTTTCTTTTTTCTTCTTTTTTTGAGACGGAGTTTCGCTCTTGTCACCCAGGCTGGAGTGCAATGGTGCGATCTCGGCTCACTGCAACCTCCACTTCCTGGGTTCAGGCGATTCTCCTGCCTCAGCCTCCTGAGTGGCTGGGATTATAGGCATGCGCCACCATGCCTGGCTAATTTTGTATTTTTAGTAGAGATGGGGTTTCTCCATGTTGGTCAGGTTGGTCTTGAACTCCCGACCTCACGTGACCTGCCTGCCTTGGCCTCCTAAAGTGCTGGGATTACAGGTGTGAGCCACTGCACCCAGCCCTGCATTGTTTTGAACTCAGACTTCCAAAAGTCATGCATCTTCAGCCTCCTCCCCTGGCTGTATCATCTTTTCTCTCCAGATCTTGGTCTCCTTTGCAAGTGGAGGGATGGTCATAAAGTCTCCCTCCCTTGCTGGTCTGGTCATTAAGCCTCCTATCCTGACCAACTGTGCTGTCCGTAATGTGTCTATTTCTGCCTCTTCTGATTGGCAGGGCACACTGATGGGTCCCAGGCGGCCCATTCCACCTCCCTAATTTTTCCACCACTCCTGAACCTCCTTCAGTGACTCCCCCCAGCACTGGCCCTAGATTTGAAAAGTTTTATGCCTTTCCTAAGCACACATGCAAATGTAAAAACACTACATGAAACATCAAGCCCTGGTTTAGAGCTTCAGGCCAGTAAATTAAAAGTTATAGTTCCCACAGTAACCATCTCTCTTCCTACTATGCCCGTATTTAGAACTGCGTGCTACTGTAAGGCCTGACAAATTTATTGTCTCTCTCTCTCTCTCTCTCTCTCTCCCTCTCTCTCTCTCTGTGTGCATGCACGTGCATGTGTGTATGTCAGGTTGGCTAAGTTTATGAGGAGTGCAAAATCTCAGCACTTTTCTGACTCTGGTGAGGTTAAATTCTCAGCGGCAGTGGGCGCCGTATGGTTGCTCGAGCAGGAAGAACTCCAGAGCACACCCGGATGAATGCCCAGGAAGCTGCTTTCAGCGCATCTCTAGGGCTTGGTTTGGCCAGTATCATGACAGATAAAACACAGACGAGACAGACGGCGGTGACCGAAGGGAAAAACCAAACAAGCAAGGGGCAGGGTTAGGGGAAGAGTGATTTGGGGAGCACGAAAGAAAGAGGCAAAAAGGAAATGGGTACTGAGAGGAAGGAGTATATTGGGGACTCCAAGAAGTAGAAATGACACAAAGAAGAAGAGATAGGCAAAATACTCAGAAGAAGGAAATGTAAAGTAAAGGGCGGGGGGAGGGGAGTGGCAGGGGGAAGAATTAAAATGGAGAGAACACCAGGCACGGTGGCTCACGCCTGTAATCCCAGCACTTTGGGAGGCCGAGGTAGGCAGATCACGAGGTCAGGGGTTCGAGACCAGCCTGGCCAGCATGGTGAAAACCCATCTCTACTAAAGATACAAAAAATTAGCCAAGCGTGGTGGTGCGTGCCTGTAATCCCAGCTACCTGGGAGGCTGAGGCAGGAGAATCGCTTTAACCTGGGAGGCAGAGGGTGCAGTGAGCCGAGATCGTGCCATTGCACTCCAGCCTGAGTGACGGGGTGAGACTGTCTCCAAAAAAAAAAAAAAAAGAGGGAAAATTTATACAAATAACTAATCTTGTAGATACTTATGATGTACACCTTTCACATTACACATGACAGAACCTTCACTCCTACATGATCACTAGATGTCTGTCCTCCATCCCTCCCGTGCTAGCTGTTTCCATGGGGAGTCTCCAAGGAAGGGTATGAAGGGTAAGAGAGGGTACTTTGCGGCCAGGCTGCCCTGAGTTGCCTGGGGCAAAAGAAAAAGGCAGAAAGGAAATGGAAACAGGAAGAGGGAAAATGGAACCCAAAAGGTAGAAATGACAAAAAGAAAGAAGAGTTAGGCAAGATGACGTAACAGCTAAGTGAACTTCAACAAGTTGGTTAATGTTCCTACGCCTCAGTTTTCTCCTTTATAAACTGAAGATAATGGCCCTCATCTCATGGGCTGTCCTCAGGACTAAGTGTACTCATGAAGCAGCACTCATGAAGTAAGTGCTATGTGAATGTAAAGGTTGTAAAAGTTTGTCATTCCGCCCTCCCACAAACCCCAGAAATAGGTATCTACATCCCCAGGTGAGGCTGGAGGAAGCCTGACCTGAGTTACTCTCCCAAAGATCAACAGGAGGTGGAATTCCAACACACCTAATGCTCCTTCTACTAGAGACTAGGGAAAAGGAGGGAGGGAAGTGTGGAAAACAGGGAAGAAAAGAAAGGGAGAAGGACCTTTCCCTGTAGGGTGAGGACAGAGAGAGTGAGAAGGCAAAGAGACCAGAGTAGAGAAAAAAAAAAAAGAATGGTAAGAGATATCCTGAGGTCCCTTGACAGAGGCAGCCAAGGTGGAGGCTGGCTTGGGGGCCATCTCCATCTGACATCAGGGGCCCTGCTAGCTGGTGAGACTGGCACTTGATGTTGGAGGCTGCCAACTCCCTGGCAACTTCCTGCTGTTCCGCACACATGCCTGTCCATCCCTCCACCCACACCTTTCCATGGTTCCATCCATCACCCTCGCAGTCTCATCCAGTACCACAGAACCACTGCCACAACACAGAGCAGGCACTCACGTGGACCTTGTCATGGCGCCTCCACAACAAGTCTGCCAGTTCTTTCCTAACTCTGGAACCTACACCAGGGCTGGCAGGGCACCAGACCCTAAGTCCTCATCTCCAGGGGAAACCCAGGTTGACTGGGCAGCCCATGGAACAAATCAACCTTTGGCTTGAGAGCAGTGCAAATTTGCTATGGATGTCATTGAAAGAAATAAATATAGAAATCCCAGAATGGCTCTGGGCAACTGTTTTCCAAAGTCCAGCCACGCTCTGTTAGCAGATGAGGAGGCAGCCACAACTGCAAAATGTTAATCCAATTGACATTTTGAGGGAGGGAGGAGAGAGGGAGGGAGGAGGAGAAGAAGAGGCTTACTGGTCAGGAGAAATGGTTTCGGCCATTTCTAAAAGATAGGAAGGAGGAGGGAATTAAAAATAGATTTGTTGCTGCCTTAACGCTACAAGCCATGCACACGACATTGATCCCAGAGAGAATAAGCACGGCAGAGGATCAGATGCAGCAGTACCAGTGGGCTCATTTCTCACCGGCAAATATTGACTGCTCAGTAAGAAACTCAAGACTGGAATACGGCTCCTCATGGGGCAGGAAACAAGTCAGTCAGCAAGCAAAACGCATGCCTCTCTGCTCACATCCATATATCTCTACACAGGTTCAGACATAAAAATCTGCTAAGCCCCATTCATCTAAGATTTGCAGCATGTCCTGGGCCATCATGGCTGATTTCTAACAAGCATTTGCAAAGGCCATGACTCCACTTAACAATTAGCCTCCTCCTACTGTCTGGGTCAGATCCTTCAATGGGTCTCACAGGAAGACAATGGGAGACCCACATGGAACTTAGAACAGCCTTGGCCTAGGAGAGGTGGCCTCTCATCCTCTCTAGGCAGCTCCTTGGACTATAGGAGAGCAGTTCTCTTCCTCTCTCCACCCCCATATTTCTTTTCTCCTAAGTGAAAAGGGTTACAGTATCTTGAATAGACCTTAGAGAAAAGCATCTCCCTCATTATGTCCCTGAATTGTTTCTGAAAATAAAATGTTTTGTGCCAAAAGGCCACCATGGAACCAATCTCCTATTATTTTAAGTAGGACAAATTATAATTAAAATTATAAATTACAATTAAAAATTAAAATTTATTGTATGCTAAGCAAACTGCCCACTTCCCTTTCCAATCAATGTCCAAAATAGAAAAGAAAGTACCATTAGATACTTGTATGTACATGACAACTTCTCTTGTTAGGATACAAAATGCTTAAAACACTACTTCCTGATCTCAAAACTATCTATGCAGCCATCAGCCAATAGTGGCTATGCATGCAGTAACACGGCCTTTCCCAATAACAACAACTTTTATCTTATTTTATTTTATTTTATTTTATTTTATTTTAACGAAGTTTTGCTCTGTCACCTAGGCTGGAGTGCAAATGGCACGATCTCAGCTCACTGCAACCTCCGCCTCCTGGGTTCAAGTGTTGCTCCTGCCTCAGCCTCCCAAGTAGATGGGAGTACAGGCACCCGTCATCACATCTGGCTTATTTTTGTAGTTTTAGTAGAGATGGGGTTTCACCATGTTGGCTAGGCTGGTCATGAACTCCTGACCTCAGGTGATCTGCCCGCCTTGGCCTCCCAAAATGCTAGGATTACAGGCATGAGCCACTGTACCCGGCCGACGGCACCATTTTAGACCCTGATTATCCTCTTGTTGATGCTTAAGGTTTTCAAAATGTGTATATATCATTCTGACGTTCTACCAATTGTATCAGTCCTGTAACTCAATATTTATCACACACATCATTTTGCTAAAAGTATTGTATTAATTTTTACAATGTAAGTATAAATTCTCTGTATGTAAACATCACTCCAAAAATATGACATATGTCCTTTTTATGAAGTTTAGGTATTTTTTTAAAAAAAGGCAGAGAACTACCATTCAAACCTGCAATCCCATTCCTGAGTATATACCCAAAAGAATATAAATCATTCTGTTATAAAGACATATGCACACATATGTTCACTGCAGCACTATTCACAATAGCAAAGACATGGAGCCAACCTAAATGTACATCAACAGTGGATTGGATAAAGAAAATGTGGTGCATATACACCATGGAACACTATGTAGCCATAAAAAAGAATGAAATCATCTCCTCTACAGCAACCTGGATGGAACTGGAGGCCATTATCCTAGGCAAATTGACGGAAGAACAGAAAACCAAATACCACGTTTTCACTTACAAGTGAGAGCTAAACTATGGTTCGCAAAGGCAGAAAGAGCAGTACAATGTACACTGGAGACTCAGAAGCGGGAAGGCTCGGGGAAGTGAGAGCCAAAACACTACCTGCTGGGTACAATGTACACTACTTGGGTGACAGGTCCACTAAAATCTCAGACTTAACCACTACACAATTTATTTTTGTACCCCAAAACCACCTATAACCTTAAAGCTACTGAAATAAAAAAAAAAGAATAGAAAAAGAAAAGAAAGAAAAAGAGAGAAAGAGAGAGAAAGGGAGGAGGGAAGGAAGGGAAGGAAGGCAAGGAAGACAAGGAAGGCAAGAAGGGAAGGAAAGGAGATTATTTATTTATTTATTTTGGAGACAGAGTCTCGCTCTGTCATCCAGGCTGCAGTGCAATGGCGTGATCTCGGCTAACTGCAACCTCCGCCTCCTGGATTCAAGCAATTCTCGTGCCTCAGCCCCCCGAGTAGCTGGGATTACAGGTGTCCACCACCACACCCGGCTAATTTTTGTATTTTCAGTAGAGACGGGGTTTCACCATGTTGCCCAGGCTGGTCTTGAACTCCTGAGCTAAGGCAATACGCCCGCGTCGGCCTCCCCAAGGGCTAGGATTACAGGCATGAGCCACCGTACCCAGCCAGATCATGTTTTTTAAAAAACCAAGGGGCAGCAGCATTATTAACAATAGGCAAGGTGGAAAAAACACAAATGTCCGTCTACAGATGAATGGGTAAACACACTGTGATATGTACATACAATGGAATACTACTCCGCCTTCACAAGAAAGGAAATTCTAACACATACTACAACATACCGGAACCTTGAAGACATTGTGCTAAGTGAAACAAGCCAGACACAAAAGGACCAATCTATAATTCCATATAGAGGAAGGATCTAGAGTAGTCAAACTCACAGAAACAGAAATACAGGTCACCAGGGGCCAAAGGTGGGGGACGGGGGTGAGTAATGGGGAGTTATTTTTTCATCAATATAGACTTTCTGTTTGAGGTGATGAAACCATCCTGGAGATGGGTGGTGACAACAGATGCACAACACTGTGACTGTGCTTAATGTCACTGAAGTGTACACTTAAAAATGGTTAGAATGGTACATTTTGTGTTATGTATATTTTACCAAATTGAAACAAACAAACAAGACTCATTCTACTATGAAAACCTCAACTCATGGCCGGGCGCGGTGGCTCACACCTGTGATCCCAGTACTTTGGGAGGCCGAGGTGGGCGGATCACGAGGTCAGGAGTTCAAGACCAGCCTGGCCAACATGGTGAAACCCCAACTCTGCTAAAGATGCAGAAGGTTGCCCAGGTGTGGTGGCGCATGCCTGTGGTCCCAGCTGCTTGGGAGGCTGAGGCAGGAGAATCACTGGAACCTGGGAGGCAGAGGCTGCAGTGAGCTGAGATTACACCATTGCACTCCAGCCTAGGCGACAGGGTGAGACTCCATCTCTATTTAAAAAAAAAAAAAAAAAGGAAAAGAAAAACAAAGAAAAGAAAAAGGAAAAGAAAAGAAAAGCTCAACCCAGAAGCATGCTGTAGGGTGTGCCTATGCATCATGATAGACTTTATATGCTAAGTCTTAGGTTGCCCTGCAACCCAGCTGTAGCCAGTGACCATTTTACTCAGGGGCTCACCCTGGAGGAAGGAGCAGTATCTGCTCACAGTATTTGAGGCCCGATACAGTCCTGAGGTGGCTCCCTCTGTTACCACTGTCTTGATCGAGTGAATTCTGGCATCAGTTTTTCCTGGTGACATTAGCAGCATGTCAAATGACATGTTAGATGTTAGGAAAGGGCTCTCATTGGTAAGATAAAAGTGCTATCAACAATGTGGACTGGCTACAGTTTATCAGAGATACTTGCCACTTTTTCATAACACAGAATGAAAATCTGGAGAGGCTGACATCAACATTCTTAGTGATGCTGTCTAAGGGGTGATCCACAGCTAGCCTGTTTCCAGCTGCTGCTTAGAAGAAACTCTGTTTGCCTAATGCCAACTATGAGGGTGACAGCAATGGTCCCTGTCACAGTGTCATGCTTGCCTCTAGTGAACCTTTCTATAAGAGAGTGGTCAGAGCATTTGAAAGGACAGAGGGCAGAAACATATCTTTACTGTTGGCTGAATCATTGTGTGCCTACTAATGAATGTTTGATCAATAAATGTCTTTCTGTGTGGCAGAATCTGGTGGAATAATTTTTTTTTTCATCACAATATGTTAGTGAAGTTCTAGTTTGAGGTTCTTTCATCTTCAACTTTTTGGCCACTACTATTACCTACAAATTCAGCTAAGAGTTGTCCATGACCAAATTGATTTAGGTAAATTCACACACTCACATACACACACACACGGAGAGAGACAGAGAGAGAGAGAGATAGGAGGGGGAAGGGAGAGAGAGGAGAGAATGAAAAAAATAGGATCAGGTAGTCCCCTAGTCTCTTCCAATTACAAAAGTTTGCACTGAACCTTACCTAAGAGATGACTAGTGGTCGCGTTTGCATGGCCAGCACTGACTTTGGGGGGCACGAGCAAGGATGAGGAGATTAGAGAATGAGACTTTGGGCTTATCTTTACAAAGTAAAAGAAATAAATTGCTTACCGAGCATCTTTAGTGAATACTGTATCCAGACCATATCCCCAATCCCAGTTATTTCAGTCCCCTAAGATTTTAATTTTGTGTACTCTCTATTCAATTCAGCAAAAATCACCCTTGTCCCATAAAGCAATGATCAGATAGCTGCAGTGATTTTCTTTTTTATTTTTTTTGAGACAGAGTCTCACTCTGTCTCCCAGGCTGGAGCACAGTGGCACGACCTTGGCTCACTGCAACTCTGCCTCCCGGGTTTGAGCAATTCTCGTGCCTCAGTTTCCTGAGTAGCTGGGATTACAAGCACGCGCCACCATACCCAGCTAATTTTTCTATTTTTAGTAGAGACGGGGTTTCACCACGTTGGCCAGGCTGGTCTTGAATTCCTGACCTCAAGGGATCCACCCACCTCAGCCTCCCAAAGTGTTAGAATTACAGGAGTGAGCCACAGCACCCAGCCGTGATTTTCTTGACAAACAACTGCCACCTGATGCAGATGAAGGATGAAATCACATCCTATATGATTTTATTTTCAGATTTTCCCTAAGATTTTATTATGAAAATTCCAAACACACAGTAAAGTTGAAAGAATTTTACAATGAACATATATATAGCTGCACCTATAATGTACCATGACCCTCTCACCATATTTGCTTTTATCATATTTATCCTTCTATCCATCCGTCAACACATCTTTGGTTTTTTTTAATGCATTTCAAAACAGTAAGACAGTCAGCAGCACATTACTTCCTAGGCATTTTAATGTGTATATCATTAACCAGGTTCAATAGTGTTTATGGGATTTTCCCCCCACCTTCAAGGTAAAAGTTACATACAATGAAATGCACAAACCACTGGGTAAATTTTGACAGTGCATACTCCTATGTAACCCAAACACTTTTCAAGATGCAGAAAGTTCTGGAGTGATGAGGAAGTTCCCTCAAGCTCCTCCTTTGACAATATCTGCATCCTCCCACCATAGGCAATCCCTTCTTGATTAAGCTTAGTTACAGATTGGTTCTTCCTGTCCCCAAACTCAATCTATTAGGAATCCTGAAGTACACACTCTTTGAGTAAGCTTTCTCTCATAGCATCAAGTTTCTGCAATTCATTCAAGTTGTTTCATGTACTGCTAATCTGTTTTTACTTACTGCTTGGTGAGTGGCATACCATAATATTAACAGAACACAAATTATTTATCTATTCTCTCAGTGATGAATACCTGGGCTGTTTTTGCAATAACAGCTTCATAGTCCAGCGATAACTACAACTGCAATGGAAGGGTCAGAGGTAGATATCTATTCAGTATTTTTTTTTTTTTTTTTTTGAGACAGAGTCTCAGTCTATTGCCGAGGCTGGAGTACAATGGCGCGATCTCGGTTCAATGCAACCTCTGCCTCCCAGGTTGAAGCGACTCTCCTGCCTCAGTCTCCTGAGTAGCTAGGACTACAGGCGTACATCACCACACCCAGCTAACTTTTTATATTTTTAAAAGAGACAGGGTTTCACTATGTGGGCCGGATGGTCTCGAACTCCTGACCTCAAGCAATCTGCCCGCCTCGGCCTCCCAAAGTGCTAGGATTACAGACCTATCTATTCAGTTTTATAGGAAATCACCAGACCTTTCTTTAAAGGGGATGAACCATTTATATTCCCACCAGTAATATGTGAGAGTTACAGTTGCAACACATCCTTACCAACATCTGATGTTGTTAGTTTTGTTTTAATTTTAGCCACGCTGGTGGGTTTGAAATGGCATCTCATTGTGGTTTTTCCTGCTTCCTATGAGTTACCTGAACATTTTTTAGAATTCCATTGTAATTTACCTACGGTGGTTTTTAATGCATCTCTTTGTATAGCTTTTTGAACAGTTGCTCTAGATATTACATTACATATGCATAATTTATCAAAGTCTACTGGGGCTGACATTTTACCAGTTCGAGTGAACTGCAGCACACTTAACTCCTATTGTATCCCTTTATCCTCTCTCATTTACAGTAGGATGGCCTTAAAAACTTCCCTTACATACATCAAAAGCCACATTAGACATTTTCCAAACTCCTTTACAACTTGGACTCTGTTGTGAAACTCAGTTTCCACCAAGCACACACACCTGCATGAGATGACAGAGGCAAAAATGAAAGTCAGGAGGTAGAGGATGCTCTTGGGCCTGCTTCTGCTGTTTTCTGGCAAGCATGAGCAAGGGATGTTATTTTGCTTTTGAGGTAGCTGTTGTTAGAGCTGTGAGTCCGGTCCCAAACTTCTCAAGTATCAAAAAGTATGGTTCTCATCCTGCTCACACAGTTCTCAGCAGACACGGCAGGGTCCTTAAGGGAGCAGCCGCCCCGTGGCTTCTTAACCACAGTTTCCTTGGTGGTCTGGTTTGATACGGTTCTCGCCTGTGCCTCTAGCCTCTCTTGGAATCTGCAAGGCACTTAAGAATAGCAATACATGGCCGGGCGCGGTGGCTCAAGCCTGTAATCCCAGCACTTTGGGAGGCCGAGATGGGCGGATCACAAGGTCACGAGATCGAGACCATCCTGGCTAATACGGTGAAACCCCGTCTCTACTAAAAAAATACAAAAAACTAGCTGGGCGAGGTGGCGGGCGCCTGTAGTCCCAGCTACTCAGGAGGCTGAGGCAGGAGAATAGCATAAACCCAGGAGGCGGAGCTTGCAGTGAGCTGAGATCCGGTCACTGCACTCCAGCCCGGGCGACAGAGTTAGACTCCGTCTCAAAAAAAAAAAAAAAAAAAAATAAAATAGCAATACACTGGCCGGGCGCAGTGGCTCATGCCTATAATCCCAGCACTTTGGGAGGCCAAGGCGGGCGGACCACGAGATCAGGAGATTGAGACCAGCCTGACCAACAGGGCACTACAGCCTGGCAACAGAGCGAGACTCTGTCTCAAAAAAAAAAAAAGAAAAAAGAAAAAAGAAATACATCTTTTTCTGTTGAAGCTCATGCATCCTCTTGTCTGTAACTGAACTCTAATGGTTATAGTCCCACAGCTAATTACTGGCAGAGCTGGGATCAAAACTCAGATCTCCGTTCTTTCTTCTGCAGTGCGCTGCAGAGTCTTTCTCTCAACAATGTTCTTCAAAGAAGAAAGAGTTGAAAGTCCCACATTCTATTTTGAGAACACACACTGGGAATGAAATGTTTGTATTTCTCTGTCACATCCTTTTCACCCTACATGTGTGGTTATCTTTGCCTGGGTGAGTTAAACCACTGCTCAGGAATGAGACACTGTGGGTGTTTCTTAGGCAGCACAATGGTGACAGCAATGAGCATATTTTTCTCCCGTGCCTTGCTACTGGGCTAGATTAATCAAGATATTTGTTTCTTAAAAGATTCAACTCACTGCAATAAACAGAGAAGGATGTAATCTGCAGTGGCTTCTCACACTTCACTGCATGTGGACAAACCCTTATTTATTATTCATTTTTTAAGACGGAGTCTCACTCACTCTGTCACCCAGGCTGGAGTGCAGTGCAGTGCAGTGGTGCAATCTCTGCTCACTGCAACCTCTGTCTCCCAGGTTCGAGTGATTCTCTTGCCTCAGTTCCCCAAGTAGCTGTGAGTACAGAAGCACGCCACCATGCTCGGCTAATTTTTGTATTTTTTTGTAGAGATGGGATTTTACCATGTTGGCCAGGCTGGTCTTGAACTCCTGGCCTCAAGCGATCCACCCACCTCAGCCTCCCAAAGTGATGAGTTTATAAACGTGAGCCACTGCGCCCAGCCAACAAACCCTTAGCTTGGAACTCAAAAAGATCTGGATGGACATTTCAGCTCAGCTACATCCCAGGTAGGGCCATTGACTGAACCTTTACTGAGCTTCCACTCATCCAGCCCAGCTGGCTTCCTTGCTGATCTTCCAACAAGACAAGCACACTCCTGCCACAGGACCTTCACACGTGCAATGTCCACTGGATGGAATCTGCATCCTCTTGATATTTGTGTGCTGTGCACCCTGACTTCACTCTAGTGTCTGCTCAAAAAGCTTTCCGTAACACCCTGCTCCCCTGACTTACCTTTTCCCCCATAACACTCAAATGTCTCAATCTTATATACATACCTATTTCTTCACTGATTATCCCCTGTGACTGGCACATAGTAGGAACTCGACCTTGAATAACTGCTGTAAATATGAACTGAGACTGGTTATATTAAAATCCACGATCCTGAAAACATGTGCTCAGCATGTAGTGAGCATTTTACAAGTTTCATTGTTTCTAAGAAAAACTGTTTTTCACATTCTAACATCTCTGAAGTTGAGAAAGTTTGAGCAATCACTGGAGATCACAGAGCAGAGGTTGACACAGTTGTTCCCACTAATGCCTCTTCGCAGAATGGGTGTCAGAGGCTTCCGTGAAAATCCCAGAGACAATGAAGGGCGTCACTCTTTTAACCACTATGAACCAAATGGTTGTGGGAAGAGGCAGGAAGAAATAGAGAACCAGATGTGTTTAGCAACATTCCTAGAAGCCAAGCCAGGAGGAGGCCAGCTCCACAGAACTGCAAAGTGGGTTAAGCGTCGTCTTCACAGGATTCTCATAAGAAATGCTGCATGCTCACAATGACGCAGAGGACAGCACAATATAGACAGATGCAGGAGACGGCACTGAGTTGAAAAATGGATTTTGAAGAGTGAGACTCCAAGAGAAGAAGCTTTTGCAATATCTGAGCCAATATATTTGCTTATACTTTCCTTTATATGTACGCATAGCAATAAAACATGGCAAAAACCCAAGTCTAAAATAGTTCTTTCAATAAGCATAAAAGAAAGATTCAAAGCGATTAAAAAAAAAAATTGTGCCATGATTTAATTAAAAGATTTCTTGGCTTTACATAAAATAATGCCATGTCTTACACTCAGCAGCATCTAAGGTTAGGTGAATTTGTTTGAAAAAAAAAAACTGAAAAACAAGACTTCAAAGCACTCTTGACCCCAGACACTTCTCTACTGGTTCATCCATTGACCTAATTTCCCTGTATTTAATTCCCATGTCTATTTTCAAGACTGACTTACGTTGCAGATTCCAAAACAACCACTGACTTACATTGCAGGTTCCAATGCACCTACTGTCCTTAACGTGTACATAGATTTGTTGCCTTCTCTCCAGGGGCATGAGATTTGTTGCCTCCAGGAAAGTCAACAAAACTATGTATTCCTTAAGGACAGTGGTTCTCAAAGCGTTGTCCCGGGACCAGCAGCATCAGCATCACCTAGACAGTAGTTAGCAATGCACATTTGCCGGGCGCGGTGGCTCACGCCTGTAATCCCAGCACTTTTGGTGGCCAAGGCGGGTGGATCACGAGGTCAGGAGATTGAGACCATCCTGGCTAACACAGTGAAACCTCATCTCTACTAGAAATACAAAAACATAGCCAGGCATGGTGGTAGGCGCTTGTAGTCCCAGCTACTTGGGAGGCTGAGGCAGGAGAATGGCGTGAACCCGGGACACAGAACTTGCAGTGAGCCGAGATCGCACCACTGCACTCCAGCCTGGGCAACAGAGCGAGACTCTGCCTCAAAAAAAAAAAAAACCATAAAAAAGAAATGCACATTCTGAGGCCTCCCAAGACCTGCTAATTCAGACACTGGAGGAGAAGAAGGGTGTTCCAACAAGTCTTTCAGGTCATTATGACTCATGCTATAGAGTTTGAGAATCGCTGCTCCAGGAAAAACACCCAGTACCATCTACCATCAACTTGACCACTCAAGTGTCACCACTCATTGAAGCTTAACTAAAATGTCCAGATAATTAACTGTGCACCAGGCACTATGTGGAAGGCTGAATGCTGCCTCACAATCCAAAGTGGTATGTGTGTAAATGACTAAATAAAATACAAAAATGGGATGACGTGAGGGCTGGCGGGGATGCCAGAACCATGCTCTGTTCAGGGGAATAGAGGACTGATTCTGATCCAAGAGTTCCGGTGGACTTCATCTCTGAATTTTATAGGTGAAGAAGCTGTTCAGAGTCCACTGTGGTGCTCTCTTATCGATGGAGAGGCACAGTCCCTCTCCCCCAAATGCTGGTGGCCTGGAGGCGGTGTCTGAGCTGGCCTTGAAGAGTGAGTAGTAAACCCACAGGTAGGCAGAGGTCTTGAAGGACATTCCGAGTAGAGGGAAAAACAGAAACAAAAGTAGGGAAGTGTGAAAGTAATTATTTTGTTCAGGGAAGAGTGGGTAGCAATCTGCAGTAGTTTAGGTACCTTTTAAGCTTGTAGAAAAGGCTGACGAGTGAGAGATCGGGAGGGACAGGAGAGTGTAGCCTGAGAGTGGATTTCCACATCCATGGTCTGATGTGAGCAGCCGGCAGTGAGGACAAAGATGTTGACAGCAGTGTTTCTCACCCTGTAAGAGGAACATGGGATTTCCTGGAATCTCGTTAAACTGCGGGATCTGATTCATAATCTTGGGATGGGCCTGCAGTTGTGTCTTTTTGAGCAGCTCCAAGGTGATGCTGGGATCACACTCGGAGTGGTGAATGCAGGTGCTACAGGGAGAGTGCATGAAGATGCTTGGAAATGATGCCTTTACATTGCTGTCAGGATACATGGTTGGGTGGGCCCATGATGGTGTTTTCAGAAGAATGGCAATAGATGGAAAGGAAAACGGGAATTGGGGGCAAAAGTTTTTTATAAAGCGAAGGCGGAACATGGAGTTCCGCAGACGAAAACGAGGTTGTTGGAAACAGAACAGTGCATCCACCGCAATTAGTCTCGGCAGTGTGTGACAATAAGTTCCTGATAACGGTGGCTTAAACCAGAGGGACTTTTATGTCTCTCTCACATCCAGAAAGTCAGTAAGTTGGTAGTGCAGGGTGGAATGTGATTTAATAGTGCCATTGGCTTCCCAGGATCCCATCATTCTGCTTTGCCATCCTCAGCTGTAGGTTGAGGCCCCTCAGTGTCCAATATCATGCTAGAGCATCAACATCCTTGTTGCAGGCTGGCAGCCAAAAGTAGTGGAAGAGAAAGCCAAAGATGGGGATGCATCTCAACAGCAAAAGTCATTGTAAGTGGCTTCCCTGAAGTTCCATGGCTATGCCCAACTGCCACAGGGGCAGGGAGACATAGTCATTTCTCTGGCTGTTTTGCTCTCCTGAATGTAAGCAGAGGTCTGTTCCTAAGCAGAAAAGGGACAATGGATGTAGGGAGGCAACGTGGCAGTCCTTGCTGCAAGTGGAATCCATGGTGACAACTCAAAAGGGGGAGGGCACAGTGAAGTAATCAGATTCTTAGGGGATACTTGAGTGTCAGCCTCTTGTGCTCACGGGTGTCTAAATCTACTTGTGTCTTGTGATTTCGCTAGTTCATTAGTGTGAGTGTTCCTCTCCTCTGTCATAAAAAACCTGTCCCAATCCTTCTCATCTGCAAGAGCCAGTTCCACTGCCATCTCCTCCAATAATGGTGGCTGCATTTCACAGGGTTGTTCTAAGAAGTCAAGGAGATAAAGCACTTGGAACAATGGTTGGCACATATTATGCGCTGGGCACATAATAATCACTTAATAAATGCTAGATATGAATTATATGCACCAAGACCCAGTATGGGTGCAGACACACAGTAGGCACTCAATGTGCTTTGGCTGAATCTAATCTGTAGCTTCTGGACTGACCTCTGTGCCTTAGTTTTTTTCCTGTGGCTCATGTGTCCACCACACCTACCATTCTCCAAGGCCCAGCCAAAAGCCAGAATCTAGCCCCAACAGGGACATTATTTAGATGAAAGAACATTTTTCGACAGCCATCCTAGTTTTCAGGGCCTTGCCAAGAAATAGAAAAGAAAAGCAATATAAATGTTAATAGGAAATTGTCTATTCACTTTTACTTAGGCTAATCTACGGCAGACCAACAAAGAGGGAATTAGACAGCCAGTGGGACAGGAAAACACAGGACCTTGACAGGCTGAAGCCCAACAGACTGTAGTTTCCAGCAGGAAATGTAATTCCAGGCCAACAACGAAGGCTACATGGAAATCGGGACAAAGGGTTTCTCCTTGGGATGCCTCTATGGTGTGAGATGAGGTTCCTATGGTGGTCCCTGTTTTCCTGGGCATCCATCAAATTAGTGCCTACTATATGCAGCCACAGGTCTGACTGGTAGGGACAAAAAGGTGATTATAGCAGCTCCTGTCCCCAAGGACTACAGAGGCAAGAAAAATAAACCAATAACTACAATACAGTGTGAAGTAAACGTTACTAGATGTGCAGACTCAAGATATTAGATAAGCAAGGAAGAGGGGCAGATTGCCAGAACAACAGAGCAGGAGAAAGATTAGGTACAAAGTTGTCTTCTTGTAGAACAGAAGACCCTGAGGCGGGGTTCTAAAAGGTGAATAGAAGTTACTCTGGCAAAGAAGGCAGGAAAAGGTGTTCTAGGAAGTGAGACCACCAGGTACAAAGACTAGAGAGCATGAGTTCATGTCCTTTCCAGGGACACTGATGAAGCTCAAAACCATCATCCTCAACAAACTAACACAGGAACAGAAAACCAAACACCGCATTTTCTCACTCATAAATAGGACTTGAACAATGAGAACACATGGACACAGGGTGAGGAACATCACACACCAGGGCCTAGCTGGTGGGGGGAGGGGTTGGAGGGAAAGGGGAGGGAGAGCATTAGGACAAATACCTAATGCATGCGGGGCTTAAAACCTAGATGACGGGCTGACAGGTGCAGCAAACCACCGTGGCACATGTATGCCTATGTAACAAACATGCACGTTCAGGTCATGTATCCCAGAACTTAAAGTGAAAAAAAAGAAAAAAAAAGACTAGAGAGATACATCATGATAGGCTAAATAATGCCTCCCAAAGATGACCACCTGATAATTCCTGAAATTTGTGAGTATCACATTACATAACAAAAAAAGGACTTTGTAGGTATGATTAAAGACCTTGAGGTGGAAGATGATCCCAGATTATCCTGCTGGGCCTGATATAATCACAAAGGTCCTTGTAAGAGAGATGCAGGAAGAGTCAGCATCAGAGAGAATGTTGGTGTGATAATGGAAGCAGAAAGTGGTGTGATTCATTTGCAGAGGATGGGGGCCACAAGCCAAGGGATGCAAGTGGCTGCTAGAAGCTGAAAAAGGCAAGGGGATGGGATTCTCCCTCAGAGCTTCCAGAAGAAAACAGCCCTATGGACACCCTGAATTTAGTTCAGTGAGACTGATTTTGGACTTCTGACCTCCAGAACTATAAAAGAGTAAATCTGTATTATTTAAAAGAGTAAATCTGTATTATTTTAAGCCATTAAGTTTATGGTGATTTGATACAGTAGCAACAGAAAACTAACATACACATGTTAAGGGTGTGTATTCCAGAATGTTAAGGAAGAACATCAGAAAACTGAATCAGAGGAGGCAGGCTCAGGCCAAGTCATGGAAGGATCTGTGCACCAGCCTGAGTTTAAGTTTTATCCTCAATGCGGAGCGTCCACTAAAGCGTCTTAGCAGAGGGATACTAAAGCACTGACTCATCAAATTTCTGGATCTTAAATCTTAGCAATGACCACATGTCTAATTCTCCATTTTATTGACTCATTTCTTTTATTATAGACTGTAATGGCTGTATAAAACAAAGGAATAACCTAATGGAATATAGAAGGCTATTTCATCCCTCCAAATTCCACTCTAATGTTCTTGAAGATGCATACACGTATCTGCAGGGCTGTGATCCAGTATAAGCATGGGTGTGCAGACAGGGAGACTTACTGGAAATTGGGGATTTCTCCCCAGAATCCTGGCCTGATGACTGCTGTATGGCTACAAAAATCTTGTTCAAATGTCCCACCCTGCCTCAACTCCAGGAACAGGATAGGCAACCCATGTTCACTGAGTGCTCTCTTAGGGCCAGAAGCTTTGTGAACGTCCTATCATTGAGCTCTCCACGATCCTCCTGGGCAGTACCCTCAGCTGCCAGGAGTCTCTTGTAACTGAGCCCGATTCCCTGAGCACTGCTGTTGCAAGGCACGACACCCATCAGTGAAGCCTGGAAAAGATGATAATCCACCTACACATGGTCCCTACCTACCTCTGCCCAGTCTCTGTCTACACACAGAAAAGCCCTGAAGGGTAGAATTCCAGCCGGCCTCCTCCTTCTCACTCACTCTTGGTACACCAACCTTTATGCACTCACACACCCCGCATCAGGGCCCCTGCCAGCTATGTCTTTGGCCGAATGTTGCTTGCTGCCAAAGGAATCACTTAGGTGGCCTGTAAGCAGCCCCGGATCTGACAAGCTGGGTCTGCTCTAGCACTGCCGCTAGACCCCTGAGGCCATGGCCAGACACGCAGAGGCTCTAAAGCAGTGCTCTGGCTGTTGCCAGAGCAGGGGACCCAAACCAAGGAGGATCCAAGGCATAAGAAGCCTGAGTTCAAATCCTCACTGAGACACTTCACGGCTATGGAACCTTGGCCAAGTCACTGTCCTTCCATCAAAACAGGAGGGTATGGCCATCACCTACGCTTGCCACCATGGTGCACCCCACAAGTTAGAAAGCGACACTTCCCATGCATCTGACAGGTCCCACAGCCACAGAGGGCTCTGTGGTGGAAACACAACACAACACAACACAACACACACCTGGCAACACTGGGCATGTTGAAGCCTCAAATTTGAGCTGTTTTCAACAGTGTTGTCATGAACAGATTCTTGCAGTCTATTCCACCCCCTTTCATCTTTTCTTTTAGAATCTGTATTTGGAGACAGTACTTCCCTGGAAATAAAAGCATTGAGTTGAAGGGTCTATCACAGAGTTAAAGGATATGCACAATTTATGGTTCTTGTGATGACCTGGCTCTCTCCAGGAAGAGCAATGTCGATCCCACCAAGTCAGATCAGACAGCACTGCTCATGTCCCTACTTCATTCCAGCATGGAACCAAGCACTTCAGTTATTCTTTTCCAATATCACACAATGCTCAGCCCCATTTGACTGATGAGGAAAGTGAAGTTATGGAAAGCAAAGCGACTTGCCCAAGGCAATGCAGTTATTTTGATACAGAGCTGGGAGAAGGATCTAAGTCCCTGGAATCTTCCAACTCCATTGTATCTGCTGAATTATTCAGGTCTTTGAGTTATCCCACACTACTTCAACAGCTCTCATTTATTACACATAACCATAGGCCAGGTTCTAGAGGCTACTTGATTATACACACTACCGCGTTCGTCCAAGTCAATAAGGCAATAAACATGATAATGTTGCTAATGATGATAGTAGCACCTACCTACTACTGAATGTTTAATACATGCAGGCATTGTGTAAGGCACTTACATTATTTTAACTCTAAAAATGAGTTAGTCTGAACATGCCCAGTTTATAGATGAAAGAACTGGAGCTCAGAAAAGAGACATCCCCCAAGAGTCCCACAGATGATAAATGGAAAACACATCCATCAATAAATGGATTTGAACACAGGGCTGGCTCCTAACAGTTAACTGCCTCAGGTGGGCGACAAGAAAGACGGTTTCTAAAGATGACAGTGAGAAAAATCAGCATTCCGTGTTAGTTTGTCTTCCCTGCAATGTGCCGGCTGTGTGTCGTTTGATCAGCGCTGAGTTTATTTCAACCCCATCAGACTGGCTGCATACAAATGCATGTCTTCCTCTTCTGGGGGCTGCTTCCCATTATAGCAAACATGGATCACACGGCTCAGCCCACACCCCCACACAAGCCTCCAGGGTACCGCCTCCAATGGCCAAGAGGGACCTCGTCAGGGCCTGAGAACAGAGGGAAAGCTCCCTCTCAGGGCACCATCTGCACTGCAGAGGAGGAAACAGGAAGGGGGAGCTCCTAGAAAGCAGCAAGAGTATCCTGGTATAAGGGACGAGCTTCGAGGCTAGGAAAGAAGCTACAGGTTCAAGTCCCAACTCTGCACATAACTCAATGTGTGACCTGGGGTAAATCAGTCTTGGTCACAGGACAACTAATAAAATTATTAAACAAGTAACTTGATGTAATTTCAGATTTCCCTCCTGGAAGGGGATGGAAGAGGTTCTAGTAAAAATAAACTGAATCGCTTTAAAGAAAGGAAATGATTTGGCAAATCCAGACAGAAAATACCTGGTCTCCAGATCACTTGCATAGCTAACCTACCTTCTTAGAAGTTCTTTTCATCAAAAGACAGAGACATAAATCCCTGTGAATTGGCCCCTTTCTGCCCTCAGACAGGTACAATCTCAGATTCTTCCTGATCCACAGCATCTCAGATCCTGAAACCACTGCAGAATGAAAGCAGCCTGAAAAAGAAACCATTACCCCATCATCGAGTAAGAATTCTATCATCTTCAGTAGATCCAGAACTGGCACGCGAGACCAATTCCAGCTGAAAAATGTCATGGCTACTAAAGACGTTGGAGGGAATGGGGAAAACACGCTGGCTTCACTCCTTCACTGCCCTGACACTAGATGAACATGCCAGGTGAGAAAGGGAGAGCTCCCGGGGCCACACCTGCCCCTTGGCACAAGCAACCCCATCATTTTACTGTGAGTCCATCGGTAAAATAGAGGGAGTATCCAGGTGAGTAGGAAAAGCATTCAACCTCCATATAACAAGATTTATAAAATCAACGCTGGCTTGCCAGGGATCCTCTTTGACTATAACTTAGAGAGTCTCAAGGTGTTAACAGCTGGAAGTGGTTATTAGGTTCCTGAAATCCTATAGCTGGGGTTTATGGTTACATTTCTGATGCACAACAGCCAAGACTGTCCAAGCACACATGCATCATGCTCCCTCCCTCCTTTCTCCAACTGCTCTGGCTTTGCAGCCAATCCTACTCCCTGGTCTCAGTTCTTGGGAATCAAGGGAACTTTCTAAAATATCAAGTTGCTTTAGAGAAGTGTCAATTTGTAAATTCTCCACTTGGCCCTATCTACCTGCACAGATACAGATAAGTCCGGGGGAAGCAAAAGAGATTTTGTGTCTCTTTTTAGTTTCCAGATGGAGCTGCCTCCCACGGTCGACCCACACACCCAAGTGGCTGATGTCACCGTTATGATTTTAGTAGCACTGTGAGGGCCCTGGGGGCGAGAACCCCCATAGAAATCAACAATATCAACCATATCTGAGAAAGCCAGAGAGACAGAAACTAGGGAACCAGAGTGTGCTTAGCTCTGGAAGTGTCTGCAGAATCACCAAGCAGAGATGCATCATATGGACATCTGTGCACACACACACGATGGAATGAGCCAGGGCCTTAGAGAGGATGACACTTGACCAGGCTGATGATGTCCAAGCTGCTGAGAAGGATCCAGTCCCAAATATTACTCAGTACCACCCTTTGGGAAAATTCCCTTGGCCAATGTGTAGAATGTCAGGCTCGGGACTAAGAAAGCACCTGTCCCAGAGGAGAAAAGAGTGTTTTCAACCAAGCTTGGCACTGTGGTGAGTCCAGCCTCCACAGACTGAACAGAAGTTAGAAGTTGCTGATGTGGAGCTGCTATTTGCAGGGAGGAAAGGAGGGAGGGGAAGAGAAAAGAAAAATCTAAGGAATATGACAGTGCACTGGGGACTGAGGCTGTCTGTGGGAAAAGAGGCTCTGGAAGGGGGTTGTGGTGGCCAGTGTGTAGACAGAGACCCTTATACCCAGCCCAGCCAGGAGCCCTCCTGAGCGCCCCTCGCCATAACAGACATTACATGCCTGCTTGAGGCATTTCATCCCTTCAGGTGATTGTCATCGTACTATGTTGCTAGGGCAGATGTAACAGAATACCAGACTGGGGGGGCTGAAACAACAGGAATTCATTCTCTTAAAGATCTGGAGGTTGGAAGTCTGATATCAAAGTGTTGGCAGAGTTTGTTTCTTCTTTTTTGTGTGTGTGAGACGGAGTCTTGCTCTGTCGCCCAGGCTGGAGTGAGGTGGTGTGATCTCGGTTCACTGCAACCTCTGCCTCTGGGGTTCAAGCGATTCTCCTGCCTCAGCCTCCTGAGTAGCTGGGATTGCAGGTGTGTGCCACCACACCCAGCTAATTTTTGTATTGTCAGTAGAGACAGGGTTTCACGATGTTGGTCAGGCTGGTCTCGAACTCCTGACCTTGTGATCTGCCCGCCTCGGCCTCCCAAAGTGCTGGGATTACAGTCATGAGCCACTGTGCCCAGTCCAGAGTTAGTTTCTTCTGAGGCCTGTCCTTGGCCTGCAGCTGGCCGTCTTCTGCCTGTGTCTTCACAAGGTCTTTACTCTGTATCTGTGTTCTAATCTCCTCTTCTTACAGGGACACCAGTCGCATCGGACTACGGGCCACCATAATGACCTCATTTTACTTTAATCACCTCTGTAAAGACCCTATCCCCAACAGTCACATTCCTGGGTACCAGGGGTTAGGGCTTCAACACATAATTTTGGAAATGGAGGGGCACGATTCAGCCAATCACAGTCATTACCACTTTCATACCACTGAGCGAAATGAGACACACAGGAAATAAGTGACTTCTCAGAAGCCACACCACTCATCAGCAGCAGAGCCAGGATTAAAATCCAAACCTCCAAGACCCTGAAAACACGATCCCACCACGCCACGAAGCTGCCTAGACCCGTGAGGTTGCTGGCATCAGGCCCTGTTTTACAGGTAAGAGAGCCAAGGCTAAGGAAGGTGAAGGAACTTACCAGAGGGTCATGGATCTAAAAAGAGTGCACTGGGACTCATACCTAGGGTCTATCTAGCTTTACCCCTACTAGTCATTTGCGTTGAATGCACGCCAAGACTGACTGCACTTGGATTTAAACTCTTCGTTGGTGAGGCAGTAGTGCCCTTCCTTCATAACTCGTTCTCCTCTATTCAGGGTGGTCCAGGCAGCATGGTTGTTTAGAGGTACCTATTCTCCATTTTCTCCATTTTAATTCTTTATTTTTATTTTTATTTTTTTTGAGATGGAGTCTCGCTCTGTTGCCCAGGTTGGAGTGCAATGGTGCAATTTCAGCTCACTGCAAGCTCCGCCTCCCGGGTTCATGACATTCTCCTGCCTCAGCCTCCTGAGTAGCTGGCACTACAGGCACCCGCCACCTCGCCTGGCTAATTTTTTGTATTTTTAGTGAGACGGGGTTTCACCGTGTTCGCCAGGATGGTCTCGATCGCCTGACCTCGTGATCCACCCGCCTCGGCCTCCCAAAGTGCTAGGATTACAGGCATGAGCCACCATGCCCGGCCTAATTCTCCAATTCTTAAATTAATTTCTTAATATTTACAAATCTTAAGAAAGGTATTTAAAATCCTTCATTAAAGGCCATTCAACTATATGATCACAGCATCCTTCAGTGAGTCCCCATGTAACTGACACTGGCTCTCCGATTTGTACTTTATGCTTCCTTGGGGACTCTCCGTGGTGCTTACTATAAAACCTTGTACTTAGTAGTTTCCCAATAAATATTTGCTGAATGCATGAATGGATGGACAGACAAAGTGGTTCAAGGAACCTCAAAAGGCCCTTCCCAGCTTTAAGCTTCATGATTCTGCTCTAGGGGGTGACACAGTGGGACTGCTGCCCTATGGCTGAGCACTGCATTAGATCTAAACCAGAACTTTTGATCTCTTCAGTGTATCTTCCTCCAACAAAGCCAGCATGTCAGGGCAGCATCACCAACCAAATCAAGGCAGGGATAAGAAGCTGTTTTTGAGAATAATGGGCTTTTGCCCAGGCACAAAATGATAGAAAGCTCTGGGAACCAATTAAACTTTTCCTTTATAATTAAAGCCAATACTTTTTTTTTTTTTCCTGAGATGCAGTAATGCTCTGTCACCCAGGCTGGAGTGCAGTGGTGTCATCTTGGCTCACGGCAACCTCCATTCCTGGGTTCAAGCGATTCTCGTGCCTCTGCCTCCCAAGTAGCTGGGATTATAGGCATGCACCACCACGCCCAGCTAATTTTTACATTTTTCGTACAGACAGAGTTTTGCCATGTTAGCAACGTTAGTTCGAGGCTGGTCTCGAACTCCTGACCTCAGGTGATCCGCCCACCTCGGCCTCTCAAAGTGCTAGGATTACAGGCATGAGCAACCATGCCCAGCTGGCCAATGCTACTTTGATGTACTTTCCTCTCTCATCAGACCTTTGCTAGGTGGAAAACAAAAACAAAACAGAAAAAAAAAAAAAAAGGAAAACTTCATCATCACTGTATAATTCCACTGTCCCTGCTGTCTATGTTCCCACTTGGAAAATGCTACTGCCCTTCAACAAATGTCTGTGTGAGTAGCTATACAAGCAAAGAACTACCCTGGGCACTTTCCAAAGAAGCAGAAGACAATAGCTCATGACAGCAAGGCACTTACAAGCAATTCATGGAGATTAAAAAAAGAAAAAAAACAACTTAAGAATGCAGAATAATGTAATACAAATTGTATTCAGTGTTAAGCCTTTGAGGAATAACCTGTCTGGGTAAAGGTTTTAAAAGACTAAAGTCTGCTCAGAAGAGAAGACACTGAATCCATGAATCAAAGAATCAAATTAAAAATGAAAACTGGAAGAATTGGCCCCAGAAAATGGCTAGGTCACGGTCTAATGGATGGCCATGGTGATGAACTGGCCAGGGAACTGAACAAGTTAGGAAGACAGCGGCAATAAAGGCTCAGAAGCCAAACTGTGTGTCAAGGGGAAAAGAACAACTCGTCCCTGGCTGGCTGGAGAAAGGAGAATGGGAATGACAGCAGCAGGTGCAGAGAGTTCCTGGAGGACCACAAAAGGTTCTTTTAATCAGAGGCATTTAGACTGGTCACAATGGGCACAAGGCACTCATTTGATTTTTCTGAGCAGAGGAATAGAATGATGCAAATTCCTGAGGAATTCATAACATTCCAACAGCTCTGCTGTCATTTGAGTAGAATAAATCAAGGATCACCACAATGGCAGGTATGCCGATCCCAGTGTAACGGGGTGGTCCTACACACTAGAGAAGGAAATGGCAAAATTCTTTAAAACCAGGGGCACATTTCAATGGGAAGTCATTATTTTGAAAAAGAGGCATTAGAATGCAAGATAAATGCTGTATGATGTTTCTTCTCAAAAGACCAGTTAAAACTTAGAAATGTCCAAAGCAACAAATCACACAGCTGGAAAAGATCTTTGGTAGCAAACTGTCCCAAAGCTTTATGTAGGAAATCATTTGCTCATCGTTTATTGTGCCCCTGCTGTGTACGAGGCACTGTGCTGGATACAGATCCCAAGCAAGCAAGAGTGGGCCAAGTCTTATAGGAGCAGTTGTAGGGTGACAAACACCAAGCTCCAGCTTAATCCCACAGAGGTGCAGCAGTTTCCCCAGGTGAACAAGGTGAAGCAAGGCAGGAGAGAGAAGAGCCCAGCCAAGTTAGGAGCTGTGCAAGAGCAAGGTGTGGTCACCAGGCTCCCACGTTTGTAACCTGCCGGAGCGAAGGGTTCCAGGGGGTCTGCAGCAGGAAAGGAGACAGGGAAGAACCGAGATCTGAAGGTTAGAATAGATTGGTCTCTGTCAAGGGTTCTAACCCCTGTATTAAAATCCTCTGCTATACCATGCCTCAATCTGGAATTCTTCACACTTTCGTTTAAATGTGTCCTAAAATACTGAATAGAACATGGGTCTGAAGGATACCCTGGAAACCAGGAATGAGGCCGACCTCCTTACTGGAGAGAAGTTAGGTGAGCTGTCCACAGCTGACTGATACACAGGATGCTGTTCAGGAAAACTGACTGCTACCTATGGCCAAATGATATAAGCAGAAAGAAGACTAAAAGGAAAGAGCACACAGAAGGGAAAAGGTAAGAATATGAGTTTGTCTGTGTTTGTTTTAGAGTTGGGGTCTTGCTTTACCACCAGGCTGGAGAGCAGTGGTGTGATCACAGCTCACTACAGCCTCAAACTTCTGGGCTCCCAGCGATCCTCCTTCCTCAGCCTCCCAGGGAGCTGGGACTACAAGTGAGCACCACTATGCTTGCCTAATTTTATTTTATTGTTTTTTTTTTTGCAGAGATGGGGTCTTGCTATGTTGCACAGGTTACTCTCAAACTCCCGGCCTCAAGTAATCCTCCTGCCTCAGCCTCCCAGAGTGTTGAGGGATTGTAGGTGTGAGCCACAGTGCCTGACCTAGAAATATGGGTTTTAAGCAGGCATTGCGTTCTCCAGATTTCAGAAGATAAAGGTAAGAGCTAATGTGTGCTGCATATTGAGTGGTATGCCATTTTGTAAAGGAGGAAATTGAAGTCCAGAGAAGTTGGAGTACTTGTCCCAACCAAACCATCCAACGAGCAGAGCATATGCCAAGATTCAACCCCAGGCAGTTTGAGTCTGGAGAATGTTAACCACTACCACTATCCCATTTGGCACAACCCTGGGGATGGGGGGCGGGGAAAGGGCAAATCCTACCTGGACAGGAAAGCTGGAGCCTGGATGGCAGACCTAACACTAGAAATGAATGGCCTTGAGCCAGTAAAGATGCCAGCCTCAGTGGGAGAAATGGCCCTGCACTGAGCATCTCAACAGTCTTCAGGCAGGCAGCAGCAGACGGATCACAGGCTCGAAGGCTTCTAGAGGAGACCAGCACAAGAGGGGCATGTTCACGGAGGCCGGGAACCCACTGGCTACAAGGTGGGTCCAGCCATGGGGTAACTAGGTGAGTCATACAGTCCATTCCATCATCAATGGAAATTAATAAGGAAACCCCTCCTTGACTCCAAGTGGTGAAGAGATGAAAGAAATGGGTGGAGAAGTATGGGTGGAGAAGTGTAGGAAACAAACAGTAATTAGAGTCATAGAAATTGAGGGGTGAGGGGTACAGAGTGTGTGTGTGTGTGTGTGTGTGTGTGTGTGTGTGTGTGTGTCTACATGTGGGTAGCATACACCCTGCTGAGGCCAGCAAGAAAAGCCACTAACCTATTAGTCTCTAAAAAAGAAAGCAGAGGCAACAACACAGGGAAGAAACCTTGACCCCGAGCATTCTTCAACAGCCTCAACCGGAGTGAAATTTAAATTATGTTTCTATGGTGCGGACTCTGTGCCTTAGGAATTTGCTCTGCATCGCCTTTGTCCTCACAGAAGGTATATCATAAGTATTTGTCAACGGTGAGGAAGACAGCTACACTTTCAAAGGCACCTAAATTGCCTATCCTGTGGCTAATTTGTTGTGTGTTTGTTCTGAAAAATCGCCCTTTATGGAACCTCTCCATCTTGAAAGCAAAATCCTATCACTTGAGGGCTGACATGTGCTAAGAAGAAACTCAGTGCTTCATTTCATATCTATTTTCTTATAATTAATCAGTTTTATTTTAAGAGGAGGAGGGGGATAGATATATCTACAGATGAGGGAAAATAGATTCAGCTTAGAGAAGGATTATACATAATAGTCCCAGAAGGTTTGGCTGTTCAGATGATCATTAAAGGAACGGATAGAGTTGGTTTTGTAAAAAAAAGTCCCAGCTCCCCCAGGATCACATAAAGAAAAATGAGAGGGCTGTTTCTGCTCCCTTCTGGAACCACATTAAAATGTATCCCTAAACAGCCTTTTGCTAGGAATCCCCCCTGCTATTCCACTAGTACATAAATGCAGGGAACCATATCTGGCTACTGGGAGGCACATCAATCACAGCTCAGAATTCATTCATTCCGTGGTCACTGGTGGTTTATTTGAAACACATAAGCCAGCACACACAGTTGGACACAGCAAACCAGGTCGGCAGCAAACCAGGTCGGCACTCTTAATTACCTAATTGGTGGTTCTGTTTTAGGCTCTTTTCTTTTCTTTCTTTTCTTCAGGTTAAAGTTTCTTAATACATAAATGATCAATCCATGTATTTGTTTACTCTTCCTCCTTGATATTCAGCATTTTAAAATGAGTGCCCAGGACTGGGCACAGTGGCTCCCACGTGTAATCACAGCAGTTTGGGTGTCCAAGGTGAGAGGATCGATTCACCCCAGGAGTTCAAGACCAGCGTGGAAAACATGGCGAGACCCCGCGCCTACAAAGAAATTTAAAAACTTAGCCAGCTATGGTGGCGTGTGCCTGTGTTCCCAGCGATTTAGGAGGCTGAGGTGAGAGGATCACTTGAGTTTGGGAGATTGAAGCTATAGTGAGCCAGGATGGTGCTGCTGCACTCCAGCCTGTGTGACAGCAAGACCCTGTCTCAAAGAAAAAGTATATAAAAATAAAATAAAATAAAATAAAACAATCAAAACAAAACAATGAGTACCCAATAGTTAATAATGAAAAGCAGAATCATCCTGAAAACTGGTCCATGCAGACTGACTCCTGCCCTCCTACCACCATGGTGATCGGCAGGCTAAAAATGCCGCCCCTCTTCCATCACACACATGCTCAAGTTCCAAAGAAATGCAAAAAGCTGGTCTTGGCCTGGAAAATGAGGACCCCTTGTTCAGAGAATAGCCTCATATTCAAGAGCATGGAGACAAAAAATCCCAGCTCCAGAGTCAGATAAGGCTGGTTCAACCCTCATCTTCTCTGGCAGGATACCATGGAGACATTCCTTACCCTCACTAAGCCTGAGGCCTCATCTGTAAACTGGGAGACATAATTATACCCATCTAATAGAATTAGATGACCAAAGTCAAAAATGAGATAAAAGACAACACATGATCTACTCGGGACAATGACAAATAATAACTGGTTTAATCATATAAATGCCAAATTAAGAACTGTAATATAAATTTATCTTGATAACAAATCAACTGAAGAAAGGAAAAACAAAAGAAATTGGTAGGATAATTTTCACTGTTCAGGTGAAACTGACTGTGCCATGGTCCTACGTTGCTACCCAAGTTGTTCTCACTCAGGCCTGTGGCCTCCCTTGGCCCAACTGGCCTCAAGTACTTGTATGAAGGAACAGCAACCACATGCAGCTCTCTGACCCATTCAAACCCCACTCTGCCTCCACGTACTCTAAATTCCAATCTACACCATCTCAGGTTATGGGAAGATTACCTCTTATGTAATGAACATAGGACACATTCCTCACCCCCTTCAGATTGTCTTCTGGAATTCAAAGGCAGTCCCCTCTCATATCCTTTGGAGGCATGCTGCCAGAAGGACATGTTGTCAAGAGGTGGAAAGAAATCAGGAAGGAGAAGAGACCATTTAAGTAGCAGGAATACCTGAACTCCATGCTTAATTGATGGAGGCTCCACTTCCGCCATCTTTGGGCTCCTACCTTTGCATGAGAAGCTAGAGCTAGAAAAAATCAGAATTAGAGAGTCGTTCCTTCAAAATCTTCACTTTACACAAAGTCCAGAGAAAATTAAGCAGTTGTATGAGATCACTCTGTTAAGTTACTGGCTAGGTCAGGCCTACAACCCAGAGTTACCGGCCTATCACCTCAGGCTTTTCCCATTTCTTAACATCACTCATGACTCTCTTTTTACCACTAATAGGATGGTCTTTTTCCAAGCTCACTGAGTCCTCCCATACTTCTTAGAGGTACAACAGATCCATGTCGTCCTAGTTCTTTGAATTAATGTTCTTATGAGCAGACTGGTAACTGGATACTGGGTAACACCTGAGTGACTTTTTCAAAGTGGTCTTCCTGGCTGGCTGCACTCTCATCCCCACACTGCATATGCAGTCATCCTTTTAACTGTAAAGCAAACATTCTTCCACAGCCCCATCCCCTTGTACCATCTACAGCAGTGGCTCCTAAACTTTATCCAGCATCAAGGTCCTCTGGAGGGCTGCGTGAAATGTAGGATCACCAGGCCCTACGCCCCCAGAGCATCTGCCTCTGAAACAGAGTCCAAGTATTTGTATTTCAAACAAGTTCCCAGTTCAGAAATTCTCTTCCCCTAGCTCCCCAGTCAAACAACACGTGGCAAGGATTGGAAAGCAGATGAGCCCCCAGTTGCAAATGCAGTGGCATCGCACAGGCGAGGCTAAAGTTGTCACTCTCACAGGATCACAGACAGACATCATTGAGCAAAGGGCCCCCATGGAAACGCGGCAGATCCCAGCTGACAATGGCTTTCCTTTTACTGTTCTGAAACCAGCACTAAGAAATTTCTCTAAAGAATTATAAACCATCCACAAATTTATTTAATTCTGAGTTAATTCCCCATTACTAACTACTAATTCCAAACTCATGTTTCCCTCCAGATAAATTGTCCCAGTTCCTTGCACAATGTACACTCAAATTTCCATCTCACCCTATATGCTTAATTCAGTATGATCAACACAGGTCACAGGTAGCCCTTACTTTGGGAAACAGAGATAAGTCTTCAAATCTGTTCCCATAAAATGATTCCTATATCCTTGGGTTGACAAATTTAGGAAATTAAACTATAGGATGGCCGTTAGATTTGAATTTCTGATAAACAATAAATTTTTTTTGTATGAACATGTGCCCTGCAATATTTAGGATATATTTATACTAAAAAAATTGTCCACTGTTTATGTGAAATTCCAATTTAACAGCGGGGACTACATTTTTATATGGCAACTCTACCTCATCTGTGCATCTGTTCAGAAATTTTTTTCTTTTTGTTTTCTTTGTTGTTGTTGTTTTGAAACAGAATCTCAGTCACCCAGGCTCAAAAACAGTGGTGTGATCATAGCTCACTGCAGCCTTGACCTCCCAGGCTCAAGCGATCCTTCCATCTCAGTCTCCTGAGTAGCTGGGACCACAGGCACATACCACTATACCCAGCTAACTTACATACTTTTTGCAAAGACAGGTTTTCACCATGTTGCCCAGGCTGGTCTTAAATTCCTACATTCAAGATCAATCCACCTGCCTCAGCCTCCCAAAGTGCTAGGATTATAGGCATGAGCCACCACACCTGGCCACCCCCAAAATATTTACTGAGCCTCTACTGTGTGTCACTTGCTGTGAATACAAGACCTGGAGCCAGAGTGTGTTGGTAAATGTTTAACAACCGGTTAGCGAGAAGGGGATAAATGTTACTGTTGGCTCATGGTTGGAGACCCTGCAGCCATCCTGCAAATATGAGAAGGCAAAAAGACCTGCCAAGATGCCCATTCACAGCACAGACATTATGGAGCCACAAGACCAGGGTCAACAACCAAGATCTCGTTATAGATCAAATGAATGAGTTCTTACTTGTTTAAAACATTAAACAAGTTAATTTTGTTGTTGTTGTTGTTATTAGAAATGACAAATGATTCCCAACTGATACCCAAAGGATACCCCTCTTCACTGTATATGTTGTACTCTCCCTCTCCAAATATATTAACACCTGTTTCTGCATGGCCCACATTGGTGGGTCTCTTCTTTCCTCCCTCCATCTCCTTCATGTATTCACTCATTCACCCACTCACTCACCTTCCTACCCATTCATCCATCCATCTACCCCCACAGTGTACCATGGATTTATCGATTCATTTTCTTGTAATATCCAATGAAACCAGGCTCTAGAACTATTGGGAGGCATCCCAATGAGTGCTTCTGACTGACTCTGAGTCAATCACTGACATTTTCCATCAAGGACCTCTTTTGGAGGTGTATTTTGTGAATCTGCTCTCAGCTGCTACGACAGAATAAGAGCTTTTTCTTTTCCTTTCCAGTATTGACACATTCCCGGACTCTCTGTTGACCCAGTTCTTCTCCTCATCTACTCAGTATTTCCTTGGGGTCAGATTATAATCTTGCAGAAATCCAGAAAGCCACAGAGGAGCCTTTAAAGATCAATACATCCACTTGAGAACACTCAAATCCCCACAGTGGAATCGAGGGCTCAAAGCCACAGGTTACTGGAGAAGGCTTTTGACCTAACAGATGCTTCTTTTGTGAACAGTCCCAAGCACTAGTGAATGGACTCAAGAAAACAACTAACACTAATTCTCTGATGTGACAAACGAAAAAAGAAGCAAGGAATGAAGGATGAAAATTAATAAAACCATACAGAAAACCACTTAACTAACCATTCTGAAATCCCATGTCAAATGCATTCTGCCAAAGTCGCTTTGTCCCCATGAGCCAGAGTGTCCACCCCTACTCCAGGCCTCTGTGCCAGGCCTGCCCAGTCCAGTCACCACTCATGTCCACCCTGAGCAATCCCTTTATTTGTCATCACTCTGTTTTCATTCCTTCCATCTCGGCTCTAAAATTTCCCTTTCTAATCTCCAGGTTCCTGCTGTACTTTGTGAGATACGCCATTTGAAGAGAGGCTCAATCACAACACTGCAGTAGAGACAACTTTTCCATGTGGTTGCAGAAAATTCTGTACACTAGCTAGGCTTTCCCTTCAAGCACACCAAATACGCTGTTATTTACAGTCAGCTGAGGGTCCCTTATTAGCACATTGACTATGTCCAGAGAACAAACGTCTGGGGATCAATACCAACAGGCTGACCAAAGCAGAGGCCCATCCTCCTGCTCTGAGAAACCCTGGCTAAGTGTGATCCATCAGGACCTCAGCTGCTCACCGAAGACAGCACTGGGCAGAGCTAGACAACATGCTGGGAAAAAGCTAAGACAGTGACCAATTTATGAGAGGAACTAGATTGGACAAACTGGAAGGCACAGAATGAGGCTAAGAAAATAAACAAGAAAGGAAATCTGTTCACACTGAGGATAATTAATTAATGTGTTGAATGGACTCACAGAGGTAGTCACAGAAACTGAAGCCATGATTATTTTTAATAGACATAGGTTCTTATTGGGTGAAAACAACATGAGCTTTTTGGCTGGCCACGTGGCCAGTGGGCTAAGTTCTTTCTTTCCATCCTCATCCATAACTATTTTATGGTGAGGTGGCTTCCCTATCCTAACTCCAACTCAATGCATGTTCATGCCCCTGAAAACCTCTCAGTGAAAGAAAAAGTGGAGGTGGAAGACAGTGATACTGATAATCCAGAACCTGTGTGGGCCTCAGCTAAAGTAAAGTGTGCACTTGTATCTTTGTTTTCTTTTCTTTTTTTTTTCTGACACAGAGTCTCGCTCTGTCGCCCAGGCTCGGTCACCAGGCTGGAGTGCAGTGGCATGAACATGGTTCACTGCAACATCCGCCTCCCAGGTTCAAGTGATTCTCCTGCCTCAGCCTCCCAAGTGGCTGGGATTACAGGTGCCCGCCACCATGCCCGGCTATTTTTTTATTTTCAGTAGAAATGGGGTTTCACCATGTTGCCCAGGCTCATCTCAAATTCCTGAGCTCAGGTGATCCACCTGCCTCAGCCTCCCAGAGTGCTGGGATTATAGCCGTGAGCCACCACACCAGGCTGTATCTTTGTGTTCAACAAAAAAGTTTAAAAAGTAAAAATTAAAAGATTTTAAAACAGCAAAAGCTTACAGTGTAAGGATATAAAACATTTTGTACAGCTATACAATGTGTTTGTTAGAAGCTAAGTGTTATGACAGAAGAGTCAAAAGTTTACAAATATTTCAAAGTTTATAAAGTAAAAAAGTTACAGTAAACTAACGTAGCATGACAAAGATGGCAAAACAGTTTTACAAATTTACTGTAGCGTAAGTGCACAGTGTTTAGAAAGTCTATGGTGGTTCACGGTAATGTCCTAGCCCTTCACATTCACACACCACTCACTCGCTGACTCACCCAGAGAAAGAAACTTCCAGTGCTGCAAGCGCCATTCACAGTAAGTGCCCTATACAGGTATGCCTTCTATACCATATCATATACACATCTACATATATATATATATATATTGTTTTGTTTTGTTTTTTGAGACAGAGTCTCACTCTGTCACCCAGGCTGGAGTATAGTGACATGGTCTCTGCTCACTGCAACCTCCGCCTCCCGGATTCAAGTAATTCTCCTGCCTCAGCCTCCCAAGTAGCTGGGACTACAGGGGCACACCACCACGCCTGGCTAATGTTTCGTATTTTTAGTAGAGATGGGGTTTCACGTGTTAGCCAGGATGGTCTCGATCTCCTGACCTCGTAATCTGTCCGCCTCGGCCTCCCAAAGTGTTGGGATTACAGACATGAGCCACCGCGCCCGGCCCATCTATACCATATTTTTACTGTACCTTTTCCATGTTTAGGTGCACAAATGCTTACCATTGTGTTACAATTGCCTCCGGTAGTCAGTACAGTCACATGCTACACAGGTTTGCTGCCTAGAGGCAAAGGCTATACCAGCAGTCCCCAGCCTTTTTGGTACCAGGTACCGATTTTTTGGAAGACCATGTTTCCACAGACAAAGGTTGAGGGAAGGGGATGGTTTAGGGATGATTCAAATACATTATCTTTATTGTTACTTTATTTCTATTATTATTACATTAATATATAATGAAATAATTATACTACTCACCATAATGTAAAATCAGCATGAGTCCTGAGTTTGTTTTCCTGCAACTTAGATGGTCCCATCTGGGGGTGATGGGACACCGTGACAGATCATCAGGCATTAGAGTCTCATAAGGAGTCCACAACCTAGATCCCGCTCATGCTCAGTTCACAGTAGGGTTAGCAATAATCTAATGCCACTGCCAATGTGACAGGAGGCAGAGCTCGGGGGTAACGTGAGTGATGGGGAGTGGCTGTAAATACAGATGAAGCTTCTCTCACTAGCCGGCAGTCCCTAACCTCCTGTTGTGTGGTCACGTTCCTAACAGGCCACGGACTGGTACCAGCAGCTGAAGACCCCTGGGCTATACCATATAGGCTAGGTGTATACTATATGATATTTACACAACAATGAAATTGCCAAACAATGCATTTCTCAGAATGTATCTCCGTCATATGCATGACTATACTACAAAAGTACTACAATAACTTTTTTTTTTTTTTTTTGAGACAGAGTCTCGCTCTGTCGCCCAGGCTGGAGTGCAGTGGCGTGATCTCAGCTCACTGCAACCTCTGCCTCCCGGGTTCACGCCAATCTCCTGCCTCAGCCTCCCGAACAGCTGGGACCACAGGCGCCCACCACCACACCCGGCTAATTTTTTGTAATTTTAGTAGAGACGGGGTTTCCCCGTGCTAGCCAGGATGGTCTCGATCTCCTGACCTTGTGATCCGCCCGCCTTGACCTCCCAAAATGCTGGGATTACAGGCGTGAGCCACCACGCCTGGCTACAATTACTTTTTAATAATTTGTTTTCTTTTCTGAGAGTGACTGTACCAGCACACACCTGAGGTCCAAGTCCCAGAGGCCAGAGAACGTGGCCTGTGGTTACATAAGACTGGAAAAGAAAATGTCAGAGAAGGAACTGGCTACAAAGTGGACAGGGTCCATATCCCACAGATTCTTGTAGGCCTGAAGAAGTGCAGCCTGCCTTAAGCCACGGGTGGTTTAAGCAAGGGAGTGTAGTGGTTGGTCTGCTGATCTGGTGTCACAGCAGAGATGGTTCCTAAGAAAAGATAAGGCAACTGAGGCCAGGGGGCTGCTGGAAAAAGAACAGCCCAATTCCCAGGAATGCCCTCCGCAAGCAGGGAAAGACAGCCTGCTTTGGGAGGGTAATTTTGGGGTCCTTTGTATGTATGAGATTCCTGGAGGAGTGAAAGAAAACCAGAAATTCAGAGCACGAAAGTAAACCAAATCTTCTTGATGGAAAACAAAGAAATGGAGGCAAGGGAAGTGGAATTCAACAGTGCGGTGTCAACTAAACGACAGAACTGGGCTTTATAATTTGCAGCTGCTACAATATTTAGTGAGGTTATCTATGTAGAAGTGACTTTGGAATCAGGTGTTGTGGAGGAGAAGAGGATTGAACTTAAGACTTGCTAGTTCTACACTGGAATCCTGGCTTTCCAGATGTAGGACCTTGAACAAGACATTAAACCAGAACAAAACAGACATTCCTTCTGAATTGCATTAGTTTCACTCACAGAATATGGGCAAAAATTCCTGTTTCCACCGGTGTATTATGACGATTAGGTGAGAATTTGAATGTGCAAGTTTCTTATGGGTGCCACGCTTGATAATCACAGGGGACGATTATCAATTCATACCATATCGAAATTCACCCACTTACCTTAAATGTCTGGATGAAATAGGGAAAGGCAAAGAACAAGAAAGTACACACACCTGTGAGCATAAAGAGGCAACACACTTGTGAACATTCTCAGCAAGTGTCTTTAAAGATGATCTTCCAAGGCAAATCCATGCCCCCAACTGAAGAGCAGCTTATACATTTGCCAAAGAATCACAGCAGCCACACAGTAAATGCATATGCTGCTCCTTTTAAGCTTATTAAATGGTGTAGGTTAAAGGTATTGTAGAAAAGCTCTTAAGTGGCATAGAAGGACAAAGAACTTCTCACAGAAGCTCTGGACTGTGCACCCTGATTGGTCTGAGTGGTATCTTTCTCCTCAGTACTACACAGGAACACAAAAGCCTTATGTACAACCCCTATACTGTTTTGTACTCTTTATTTTTGTCTTTGGTGTATTGTTTTATAGGCAGCAGTCATAGCCACAGTGGAGATCCTTGAATAAGAAATTACTTTGTTGGCCGGCCGCGGTGGTTCACACCTGTAATCTCAGCACTTTGGGAGGCCGAGGCGGGCGGATCACCTGAGGTCAGGAGTTCAAGACCAGTCTGGCCAACATGGTGAAAACTCGTCTCTACTAAAAATACAAAAAATGGTGGCAGCCATCTGTAATCTCAGCTACTTGGGAGGCTGAGGCAGGAAAATCACTTGAACCTGGGAGACGGAGGTTGCAGTGAGCCGAGATCGCCACTGCCCTCCAGCCTGGGAGGGATAGAGGGAGAGAGGGAGGGAGAAAAGGAGGGAGAAAGAGAGAGGGAGGGAGAAGGAGGGAGGGATGGAGAGGGGGGAGAGAGAGACAGAGAAGGAAAAGGAGAGGGAAAGAGAGAGAAGAAAGGAAAGGACGGAAAGGAAGGAAGGAAGGAAGGAAGGAAGGAAGGAAGGAAGGAAGGAAGGAAGGAAGGAAAGGGGAGAGAAAGGGAGGGAGAAAGGGAGGGAATTACTTTGTCAATTATAAGTCATTATGAAGATACTAAGGACAATGATGTGGTGATGACAAAAATAACAGTAACAAATATTGTGACATATACAATGGTAAAAGTCCTTGAACTGAATGAAAACGTGCTGAGCACCTATGATGTGCATGGAACCGAGCTGCACATTATGGGGGAAAATACATCATTCTTGCCCTTAGAATTGAATGAACAGACAAAAACACCACACAGAGTCACAGCAGAAGGCACGTTATAGTAAGTCACCCAACGGAGGGAAGTATAATGGCAAGACCAAAGACAGAAAAATAACCCTGATAAGACAGAATGGAAGAAACAGGGAAGAGGGACTCTACAGTAAAGGTGAGGTAGGTCTAGGAAGAAGAGGGTGGACCTTGCCCAAGTTAACAACTCAGAGACAGAAAAGGAACACGTGCATTTGGGGAACCATCTTGGCCGTGGCATGGGTAGACTGCTGATTGGGGTCGCAAGTGTGAATTGAGGTGGGAGCTTGGGCCTGAGCTGTTCTGATGAAGTTGTACAGGGAAATTAGAGCGAGATCCTAGAAGGCGGTAAGTGAGCCACTAACAATATCTGGCCTTACTCGTTTGCTTTCTAGGCAACGAGGAGCCACAGAAAGCTTTTGAACAGGGAGTGGCACAGCCTTTGAGGAAGATTTCTCTGGAATCCATACGAAAGGCTGGAGGATAAAAGGAGGCAGAAGGCAAAGTCAAAGGGGTCAGACAGGAGCTAGCAAAGGCTTATTCGAACAAGGCAGCCATTAGAAACAATTACAAGAAAGGGAAGTTCCTAGTTTAAAAGAACTTTATGAAGTTCTTGTCAAAAAGAAAATGCAGTCGTGAATTTCCAGGTTGGCTGCAGAGCAAGCTCAGATTTGGGTTCACTGTGTAAAGAGCACAGCCTTCAGGATCCAGGGACAAAGGGAGGCATGGCATCTTTCTTTCTCCCAAGAAACAGCTCCAGGTGATGTGCAAAGAAATTCTAGAATCAGCTCATGTCTATAGATGTTTTGGAAATCCATTGTGTCCAGTGAGGTACTGTAAGGTGATGAGTGGAAACAAGAATGAAAAAGGTGCTTGCTGGTTCCAAAAACCTTACACACAGACACACATCTCTGATATCAGGTGGATTTGGGTAAGGGTCATGTGAAGTTAATCAAGGAATCAAGGTAAAAGGGAAAAGGGACATGGAATTTGGGAAATGACTAAGAAATGTTGAAAGATAAAATTTGTGTGGTGTACCTTAAAGAGAAACTCCTCTATATCAGGAGCCTGCCATCCACACAGGCATTCTGAGCCCCCTTTTTTTCCCCCTCTACCCATTTGTGATGGTCTCTCTGCGGGACCTCATTCATTCACACAGCTCCCTACACCACCCTTAGCCCGAGAAGGGGCCTGGCTGGGCCACCAACCCAATTGGGATTCATCACTGAGCCCAGCCTTTGGTTGCAGCCAAAACAGGAAAGAGAATGAAGGAGGCTAGAAATACCATAAAGACAAACTTGGAGCTAGTGCCGACCAAACCAGTCCTCTGCTTCAAAAATGGAACGATACTGAAGCGTCAGCTGAAGAAGGCTGCACAGCTTGAAAGAGGAAGCGTCAAAGGAAACTTGGTGGAGAGGAGAGTGTGAATAGGGAAGTGCCAAGAGGGACACGTGCCGGGGGTGGGAAGGCAGGCAGGATGCCCAGTGAAAGTGACAGAGGTCAGCAGAGCACGAGTGTGCAAGGAAACACAGGGAACGAGTGGCTGCGTGGGTGACAGAGTGTGCCGGGGTGACAGGCGGATACAGCACATGACGCAGAGTGGAAGACAATCACAGGTAGAGAAGCGTCAGCAAACGAATGCATGTTTTCTGTTCTCCTAACAATTTGGCATGCATCAGATAGGAACGGTGAAGAAGGAGAGCATGAGATGGGGTGAAAAGCAGAGCCACAGGGTCAATGAAGGACTAAGTCCCAGAACACAAAGACCAAGGGTCTTTCTTTCTTTCCTTTTTTTTTTTTTTTTTTTTGAGACGGAGTCTCGCTCTGTCGCCCAGGCTGGAGTGCAGTGGCCAGAGACCACGGGTCTTTCTCGACTAGGCTGATGATGCTATGGGGGCAGAGGTGGAGGTGGAAGTGGGAATCTCTGGCTCTCAGCCACAGTTCTATAAGTGTCACCCTCATGCCCTCATCTGTATGCCCCAGTGGGCTCATTACAAGGACAGAACTATCTCTAGATGAAGGAGGGAAGAGTTGATATAATGTAGACCAAACTACACCCAGCCATGCCCGTGGGCTATGGTACCGGAGACCCACCCCTCCCAGAAAATGGTGAACAAAGGTTCTGCATGCACTTATCAACTCTGTAACAGTCATAGTAACTTCTCCTCCTTGGTTCATTCATTTATTCATCCATTCATTCATTCGCCAATTATTACTGAGTGTCTGGGACAAGCTGGGCACTTCTAAACGTATTGAACATGACCAACCAATCACCTGTCCTCAGGGATTTTACAGTCTAGCAGGAGAATACAGAAAAGAGACAGTCTCAACAGCCAGTAAATACAGTGGAGGCATCAGGCAGTGATCAGAGTTGTGAAGGAAATAAAGGAAGAAAAGGTGGGGTGGGTGGAGGAGGGTTCTGACTTCATAAAGGGCCCTCTCTTACAAGGTGAAGTGTGAACAAATACCTACAGGAAGTAAAGGGGCTACAAGGGATCCATGGAAAGAGCATTCCCAGAACTGGGGCCAGGGCAGTGCACACAGTGAGGAGAGCAGCTGTGTGTGAGGCGAGCAAGAGAAGATACAAGGGTGGGGGCCACGGGAGGTGGAGCCAGGAGGGCAGGGCTAAGAGGCTCTGGAAGCTCTGGAAAGGCCAGCGGTCAGGTCTGATGGTGGGTCTGAGCAGAGTCGCTTTGTGACACCCTTCTGCTACCACATGGGGCAAGGGAAGAATCCCAGGATGTGGTCTGGGAGGTAGGAGCACAGAGGCGACAGGGTGGTGACCTGTCCATTGGCCTCGGGCGGTATTCTGAATGCAAGGGTCAGCAGCAGCAACTGTGCAATAGTGCCTTTCTTTTCAAAGAGCCAGCTGCTCTGATTCACAGACAGACCCTCCCAGTTGAGGGTTCCTCAGGAACTAGAGGACCAGTCAACAAGGTCATTACCTGTCGTCATTGCTGCATTTACTGGTAATCAAAAGGGGCAGGGTACGGTGGGACCACGAACCCAAAGAGAAGGTCTGGGAGCATGCAGATGTGCCTCTCAAGCCTCACAATTGTCCTTTTGCTAAATTTAGGTTGGAACAACATGTTCAAAGCCACCTCGAAAGCCCATCCTCGTGTGTGTGACTGTGAACCGCGTCGTAATCTCCTAGAAAGCAAAAACATCAGGCTTACATTTTTCACTTGCCTCTCAGGGCTCAGTGCTCTGCAGTATATACAGTAAGCACCAAATGAATACTTTTCAGATAAATTAAATAATTGCAGAATAGTCATAACAACAGTGTTCTTTTTTTTAAACAATATTTAATAATTGCTTACTCTATGCCAGTACTTTACAGACAGGGGCAATATGCCCCCCTGCCCCGGAGACATTTGGCAGTGTCTGGAGATACTTTTGGAATCACAAATCGGGGAGAGATGCTGCTGGTACCTAGTAGGTTAGGAAAGTTGCAAAACATCATACAATGCACAAGACAGTCCCCCCCGGCCCCCTGTAACGAAGGATTTTCCAGCCCCCAAAATCTAACGCTTATAAACCACTCAGCTTATTTAATCTTCACAGCTACTCTTTTTTCCCCAGTTGAGGAAAATGGGCCCTGAGACATTAACTTGCCCGAGAGATCACAGTGGGCCACATTCGAGAGCACAAACGAGGGAGCCGACAGGTCAATACATAGATGGGTAGAGGGAACAGATAGGCAGACAGATTGCGACAAAAATGGGAAGACTGGGAAATACGGAAAAGTACAGGGAATGGATGAAAAGCAGTCCTACGCCAAGTTATGCCAAGAAATGACACATGGCCCTGGGCCTTCCTCTCCTGACTCTAAACCTGAGTGCACACAGCTATAAAATTACAGGAGGGTGTAGGAGATCACTGACTTCCAGCTTTAACATTTTCAGGGCAAGTTTTTCTCTGCAGCTGAAATATTAGCTTTATATAAATACTCGTAAACATGTGGTAATATTCCCCGTACAAATCCTAAATTCCTTCCCCTTTACTCAGCAAAGGCAGGAGATGCCAAATGCCTTATGATATACTCCTCCCCTCCTCCTTTCCTTGCTTCTAAAAATATCTGTGAATAGTCACCTGTGCCATGCACTGAGCCAGGGCTGGAAATATTCTAATACCAGATGTGCAAAGCCCCTTTTAATATGGTGCATTTGTGAAGCGTCCATTACTGAGCCAGGCCCAAGGTGAGTAGTAATTTCCCTACTGCACAGATGGGGCACCACACTGGGACTCCAGTTAACTTTATCAGCAGCAGGCAAGACTGGGGGAATTGGGGTGCAGGGACAGAATTCCCTCCCCATTAGGATCATGTCTCCCAGCCAGTGTCAATATCTACTTCTCTGCTCAATAAATCCTGATGATCATCTTAATAGAAATCAATACCTACTAAATGGCAAAGGAATGAGAAAGCAAGGCAATATGGATGACAGAAAGAGGTTCTGAGATGAGATGGGAGTAGATTCGGAAAAGCCGGGTGGGGAGAATCAGTTTGTCATGGCTACCATGGATGGGTCAATGCCAGCAGCAGAAACGAGGCTCCCTGAAGGTCAAGGTGACAGGGGGAAGCCAGGAGGAGTTAGAAGACAGTTATGGATGGGCTCCAAATCGGTCCCTAAAGAAAATGTTTTCTATTTCTTATGACAATATTGTTATAGGGCTGTTAACAAGAATCAAGAAATGTCAGACTGTACCAAGGGATGACATCCAGTCACAGCCTGAGCTGGTTTGATTAAGCCATTTAATTAGCATTTATTTGGGGCTGGGCACTGAACAGAGGGTGATCCATTCACCATCTGATTCAATTCTCATATTAAAGGATGTAGCAGATATTACTCTTGTATATATCGCAATGAGGAAACCAAGGTCCATAAAGGTGCTAACATTTTGCTAAACCAAATAAAGTAAAAGAGTGTATCTAACGCCCTGTTTGTCTCACCACCCTACAGCAATGTCAGTGAAGATGGACAACATAACATGGAGAGAGATATAGCTTACTAGAGCCCTGTGGCTTCAATCCCCACCATGAATGTTGTTTAAGAGGAAGGTGATCAAGCCCAAATTCACATTTGCTTGAGGAAGAATACAAATGTATGTCTGTTTATCTTCTTGGTCTGGAAAGTATTATTATCATGTCCACTTTATAGATGCAGAAAGTAGGACCCAGAAAATCTCATGATACACATGACATCACAAATCTACTGGCTGATAAGGCTGGGACCTGAAACTAGTTCCTCTCTCTAAATGGCTAACACAGAAAACCAAGGCAAAGACAGTCAGGGAAGGCAGGACTTCCTGAGGCTTGGAAAGGTCAGCGGAAGCTTCTTAAGGCGGGTGAGATTTGAGCAGAGCAAGGCCAGCATTGAAGACATCAGCAGGGAGGAGAGGTGAGATCAAAGGACTGGGGACAGGTAAGGGGCATTCAGGGGTCAGGTAGATGGATCTGCACTCACAAGCCCTGATATGAAAGGCCAAGGGTCCACATAAACAGAGAGAACACCCAAGTCTGACCCAGCAATGTCTTGCTCAAAGCCCTTGAAATGACTTCACATCAACTGTGCTACTCAATTCATATGATCCGGCTCCTCTCTAGTAGCCCCAACTCCACTTGGAGTATCCCAAATTCATCATCTACACCTATACACACAAGCAGGCTGTTCCTCCAAGCCTACAGACTCTTTATCCCACAAATCAAAAATATTACAGGATGGCAGGGTCAGTGGCTTACTCTTGTAATCCCAGCACTTTGGGAGGCCAAAGCAGGTGGATCACTTGAGGTCAGGAGTTCAGGACCAGCTGGACCAACATAGTGAAATCCCGCCTCTACTAAAGATACAAAAATTAGCCAGGCATGCTGGTGCATGCCTGTAATCCCAGCTACTCAGGGGGCTGAGGCAGGAGAATCACTTGAACCTGGGAGGCAGAGGCTACAGTGAGCCAAGATCACGCCAATGCACTCCAGCCTGGGGCAAAAGAGCAAGACTACGTCTCAAAAAAAAAAAAGAAATTCCAGGGGATTTCTTCCAGGGCCGCCACCAGTGGGAAGTTGTCCCTGACACTACAGGACAGATCCACTCCTAGTAGACAATGCCTCTGCCAGGCAGGTAGGATGCCATACTGCTATACTAGACTGTCCTGCTATGTCCCACTTCCTCACTAGCTACTAGAGGACAGGACCCATAGGTCTACACCCATGTAGTAGACACTCAGTAATTATCAAGTCTACAAAGAGACGATTACGAATAGAGGAAGGGAGCAAATATAGCATGAGATGAGTGAGTCCTTGGCCTACGGCTGACCTCAACTTTCTCTACTTTGTCAAAGAAGTAATATCCAGCTTTCTTTACTTGTCTGATAATGTTTGTAAAAAGATCCAGAAGCTCAAGGGTATTAACTGTCATAAAAAAATAAAAATAAAAAAAATTTTTTAAAGGTATTCTTGGAATGAGCCTTTATTTCAGAAAAGAAACTAATTTATGTAGTGTCATCATAAAATAATGCATAGAGATGATGAACTGACGATGGTATAGTGATAAGAATTCTTGTTTCATTTATAATGTAAGCCTTAATTCCTGCCCTCCCCCAAAATGAGTTAACTTACAATTAAAATACATGTATATAGAACACCAAAGTGCAGATTAAGCAAAAGGCGATATGCAATGGGGAAAGGAATTGGGAAGGAAATAATTACATGAAGTCACAGCCAAAGATACTGACTGCAATCAACCATCCAATTTTAAGGCAGCCACAGAAGGAAGAGAAAAAGACATGAGTTGAATTAGGTCTCTCTCCTGTGACAGAAGGGACATTGAACAATGTCATGGGAAATGGGTTAAGCCTCAGCCTTTCAAGTGATATAAACTATCACTAATGCATTCCAGAAGATGAGGAATCAAATTTACTTGCTGTGCTCAATATCCTAGGAGATAAATGTGATAATAATATGATCAGTTAGGGTATAACCCACCAGACCTTCTCCATCTAATGACTCTGTCTGCTTCAAAGTAGCCACATTAGGAGGCTTTTCATTTACTTCCACTGAAAATGCCACCAATCCCTCAAAGAGCTGGGTGCCCTTATTTAAGGGCCTGCAAAGCCCATTCCCAAGCAACAGGCAATATCAAGGACAATGAAGATCAACAACAGGAACGCAGGATGGACACGGCCCTGGCCCCTTCCCTAAGCCTTGGTTCCTACAGTTGCAAAGATCATTATCTCTGCTTCCTGAAGAGGGCTGTCAATAGAAGCAAATGAGTTCACGTACACACATGTAGAGGCTCTCATGCTTACCCGTTCTCCCCTCATCAAGTCTTTGACCTATAAGATGCCAGGCATGAGTCTCAATGTTGGGGTATGGAAATGACAGAAGTCCCTGCCCTCATGAAGTGTATGCTTGTGTGTGTGTGTGTGTGTGTGTGTGAGTGATAGAGAACAAAACACAGCTGACCCTTGAACAACAGAGGTTTAAAGCGCATGAGTCTACAAATACACAAATTTTCTCTCACCTCTGCCACCCCTGAGACAGCAAGACCAACCCCTCCTCCTCCTCAGCCTATTCAACATTAAGATGGAGATGAAAACCTCTATGATGATCTGCTTCCATTTAATACATAGTAAATATATTTTCCCTTTGATGTTCTTAATAACAATTTCTCCTCTCTAGTTTACTGTAAGAGTACAGTATATAATATATAACATACATACAAACAACATGTGAATCAACTGTTACTGTTAAAGCTTCTGGTCAACAGTAGGTTATCAGGAGTTAAACGTTCAGGAAGTCAAAAGTTATATGCATCTCCACGATGTGCTTATTTCACATTGTATGCCTATACCAAAACAATTCATGCACGCTGTACATCTATACACCTACTATGTATCCATAAAATTGTTTTGAAAGCTTACACCAATTTTTGACTGAGCGGGCATTAGTGCCCCTAATTCCCATGTTATTCAAGAGTCAACTGTAAATAACTGCATTATACAACATACTAAAAGCAGTAAGGAGAAAATAAAGTAGGGATGAAAATGAGAAGTGGAGAGGGGTTGTGTTTCTATTTTATTTTATTTATTTATTTATTTATT
>NW_016809683.1:555484-601556 GCF_001698545.2 Rhinopithecus bieti
ATTTATTTATTTATTTATTTATATTATTATTATTATTATTATTTGAGATGGAGTTTTACTCTTGTTGCCCAGGCTGGAGGTGCTATCTCGGCTCACTGCAACCTCCACCTCCCAGGCTCAAGCGATTCTTTTTCCTCAGCTTCCCAAGTAGCTGGGATTACAGGGATGCGCCACCACGCCCAGCTAATTTTTTTTTTTTTTTTTTTTTTTGTATTTAGTAGAGACAGGATTTCACCATGTTGGTCAGGCTGGTCTCAAACTCCTGACCTCAGGTGATCCAACCGCTTCGGCCTCCCAAAGTGCTAGGATTACAGGCGTGAGACACCGTGCGCAGCCTGCAGTTTTTTTGTTTTGTTTTGTTTTATTTTGTTTTGTTTTGTTTTGTTTTGTTTGAGACAGTCTCGCTCTGTCGCCCAGGCTGGAGTGCAGTGGTGCGATCTTGGCTCACTGCAAGCTCCACTTCCCGGGTTCACACCATTCTCCTTCCTCAGCCTTCCGAGTAGCTGGGACTATAGGCGCCCGCCACCGCGCCTGGCTAATTTTTTGTATTTTCAGTAGAGCCGGGGTTTCACCGTGTTAGCCAGGATGGTCTCGATCTCCTGACTTCGTGATCCGCCCGCCTCGGCCTCCCGAAGTGCTGGGATTACAGGGGTGAGCCACCGCGCCTGGCCCAGCCTGCATTTCTAAGTAGAATGATTCGAGGAAACTTACTGAGATGGTGATACTGGTGCAAAATTGGGGTATCTGAGGGGGTTAAATTCAGGAAAGGGAATGGCTAGTTGTATACGTCAGAGCTGTAGCAGGAAAAAGAGGGCATACTCAAACTGGGTAATTGAAGAGTGTGCAGTAAAAGAGTAGAATGGTGCTTCTTGGGGCTGGGGGCAGGAAGAACTGGGGAGGTATGATTCAAAGAGTACAGAGTTACAGTTATACAAGATGAGTAAGTCCTAGAAAGCTACTGCAAAACACAGAGCCTGCAGTTAACAATACTGTATCTATTGTAGCCTTCAAAGTTGGCTGGGAGGGTAGGTTTTATGTTAAGCCCTATCACTAAGAATAACTAAAGAGAGCAGCAGGAAACAGAGGTGATGGATTATGGACTGTGGTGATGGGTTCACCAGTGTGCATTTATCTACAAACTCATCAACTTGTACACATTAAATATGTACAGCTTTTTGTATGTCATTCATCCTCCATAAAGTCGTTTTAAAAACAAACAAGGCAGCTTTAGATACAGTCACTGAATCAGTAATTAATCTACTTAAAAGTCCTTGTATTCAGACCATATTTCTCTACAGGAAAATAATGATTAAGCATTCAAATGCCTTGCTTTTATTCAGCTATACTATGTCTTCTGAAATCACCTTATCTATTATGCAGTAAATTCATGAAACAAAAAAAAAAAAAAAAAAAAGCAGGGCTTAGGGAAATGACAAGAGCTTCGGTAGCCCTGGGTTAGTGATAGTAGGCACCATGCCACCTCTAGGCCTGAAGTGGTCCCAGAAAGGAGATCAAGAATGAGACAAGAGAACAACACAGAAAGGTAGTGTGCAGGAGCTGTGGTCTTCATTGCTTCATTCCTTCTGCCCACAGAGAAGCAGCCCAGGGCAGGGGGTGGGGCTGGGGAATCCCTGGCCTCCCTCCTTTCCTTTTGGCTGATCTTCTGCCAGAGACCTCACAACAGGGAGCTGGGGGCCAGGAAGCCTGTGGATGCCCTGAAGAAGAATGAGTAGATCTGAAAGGGCAGTAGAACAGAACCAGAATCCACTGCAAAGGCCCTGGGGCAGGAGTTCACGTGAGGAGCGGGTAGAAAGAACCAGCCTATGATCCAGGAACACAGTGAATAAGATTTGGAAAGTTGACAGAGAATACGAAGCCTCCTCTCCAAACAGAAACTCCAGGAGGCTTGGTTGATTCAGTGACACATGTATGGTGCTGAGCATAGTACCAGATACCAGAGTCTGTGTTCCAGAAATGGAAGAACAGGTGAGTAATAAAAGGCTAAGTAAGCAAATTCTTTGCAAAAGGAGAAAAGATTGAATGTATAGGACTGCATATATCAGAAGCCCCTGGAATCTCTGCATCCAGAAGATTGCAGTCACCTTCGAAGCACTCACCACCAGAGGCCACTTGCACACTCTCCTGTGACAGCCATTCACCTCGGCCCTTTTCCTAGGGATTTGCCTTCAAGTCCCTGCATGGGCCTCAGGGTCTTTGCATGGACCTCAGGGCCTTTGCATTTGCCTTTCTATGAGTCTGGAACACAATCTATCCCCTCACCTGTGGGCAGGCAAAGCACCTCCTGTGGTCATGTCATCTCCTGTACCAAGCCCTTCCTGATGACCAACTTGGAGCGGGGTGCCCTCTATCCATGCCTTCATGGCCCCTTGTGACAATGTTCCCCATATCACTCATCATTCTGCTCGTGAATTTGGCTTCATTCATCTTGCAACAACCCCAGAGTATTAAGCCACTGGAGGGTGGAAGCTGGTGTTTTACCTCTGCACCTCTCATGCCCAACAGAGTCCATGGCACAAAGTCAGCTCTCAGATTTTAGCTGCATTTCTGAATGAAGGAATCAATAAAAGTCACACAGCATTAAGTGGCAGACTCTAGTAATTTAATTCCTGGTCCCGGGCTCTTTGATATAAAATAACTCTTCTATTTTTAATACACCCTACATTCCTGAAGATGACACTACTGCAAAATTAAAGAAATGTGATGAACAGCTTACAACCTGCAACACACTCGGCAGCTCAAAATGACAACATTAATTTAATGAACTTAAACACTGGTGAACTTTTTAACACATCCGGAGTTATTTACACTGGGAAATGCATGCTTAAGATTGCCTGCCAAAGAGACTCAAATAAAGATGACACATATATCTTTCACATGTTAATTTGCATTTTAAACTTTGAGCTTTGATACAAGTTGGTTTTTCTCTTTTGGAATGAATAAATCAAAAGACTGATGTTTTACCCATCCATCCATCTATCCATCCAGCCAGCACATCTTTCCTAAGTGACAGGTAAATCACTAGTTGTTGGGAATGCAAAGAGATAAACCTTGCCATCACAGTATATTTAGGGAGACAGACAAACAGCAGTGAATATAATGCAAATTAAGTATAATAATCAAATGACAAAGTGCTAGGAGATACGGCTTGTTGAATGGCTTGCTGGGGAGAAGCAGAAAGACCATAGCATTCATGGAGATGATGGGTATTCATTTTCCAGGGCTGCCACAACAAAGAACCACAACCTGGATGGCTTACACAATAGAAATGTACTGCCTCACAGTTTTAGAGGTTAGGAGACTGAGATCAAACCATCAACAGGATTGGTTCTGAAGGGTGTGAGGGAGGGATATGCTTAGGGCTTTCTTCAAACTTCTACTAACCTCAGGAGTCCTTAGCTTGTAAATGACATCCTCCGTGTGTCTCACATCATCTGATCCTCTGTACACATCATTCTGTGTCCAAATTTCCCCTTTGCACAAGGACACGGTCAAATTGAATTACAGCCGACTTAATGACCTCATCCTAGTTTAATTATCTGCAAAGACTCTCTTTCCACATAAGGTCATGTTCACAGGCACCAGGGGGTTAGGACTTCAACATCTTTTGTGGAAGACACAATTCTAGCCATATCATAGTGATGCGATGGATCTTGAAAGAGGAACATGAGCTTGCCTACAAGGAAGGCAGAAGAGGGTACTGATGTGGTCAAAGGAACAGAGGATGGGAGACCATGGGATGGGGGAGCTGGTGCAGAGGTGAGGGATGACACTGGTGATGAGAGGCCTCGATGCTGGACTTCATCCTATTAGTGGTGAGAGATCACTGAAGAGTTTCATGAGAGGAACTACAACAACAGTATTGTGCTTTGAAATACTCTTTGTCCATCTGTGGGAGGGCTTTTTGCTTTCTCTCTTGCTTGTTTCTCTTTGTCCTAGGAAATTGCATGGAAGCCCTGTTTAGCTTTCATGTTTCAATGAAGGAGAGGGGTATGGGGTTCATGTTTCTCCTTCCTAACAATCCTGGCCTCAGCTATGGTATAGGACTGGTCTATAAACTAAGTGGAAAGTCATCACAAAGACCTTCTCCCACTTCTATTTAAACTGGGAGAGTCGGTGGTCATGCCCCTTCAGAGTAAGGGGTTCAGAGACACAGGCAAAAGGAAACATCTTCCATGCTACCCCTGGCTACCACGGGATGCTTCACTCCTGTTTCCTGGAAACACACAATAACCAAGTTGGAAGGATCTATAGAAGTCCTCCAAAATATGTTCCTGGAACTTGGAAAGTGTAGGAGATCAGAATCTGCCAGCCAAAAACATGTCACTTTAGCAAAAGCATTATTTTGAATGAGAGACAACTGAGAATAAACAGAATCTAAGCTCTCTGCCCTCCCACTATGTGCTTAAAAGCAGGACATCAGTTTACAAAGGTAGCAGTGTCCCTCCTCCTCTTCTTCCAGAAAGGACAAAGGTTGATCATGAAAGAAGCTTTGGCCCTTCTCAGCCCGGAAAAGGCGCTGGAGGAATCTACTTAACAAATTCCCATGTATTTGATATTTGCCTTCCCGCAGTTGCTGCACCTAGGGACTCGAAGCCTTTTTCCTTTGTTTTGTTACTTATCTAAAAACTTACTGTTCTTTGTCGAAGACACTCTATAAGCTGGATTTCTAAATCACCTCTTTGAGAACCATGCCTTCCCTGGGTGTGCCCCCTGCATACACGAAATGCACACCTTAATAAACTTCTGTTTGATTTTCTCCTGTTAATCTGTCTTTTGTTACAGAGGTCCGTCCCAGCTAAGAACTAAGAGTAGAGGGAAAATTGATTTTTTTTCTCCCCAACAAAGGTATCTCAGAAAATACCCCAGCAGCAGAGGAAACGGAGGCTCGAAAGAACCAGTTAATGAGGGGATCCAAGTCTCCTGGTCCTGTTTTGCCTTCAGCAGCTCCATTTCCCTTCTTTAAATAATAACTCCATTGAGATATAATTTATATACCAAATAATTCACCCTTTTAACATGTACATTTCAGTGGTTTTTAGGGTGTCCACAGAGTTGTGTAGCTATCACCACTATCTAATTCCACAGCATTTTAATCACCCAAAACACAAACACAGACCCTCCCCATATTCCCCCCTTCCCCAAACCTTCAAAATCACCAATCTACTTTCTATCTCTATGGACTGGCTGATTCTGACATTTCACAAAAAATGGAATCACATATACATATGTGGCCTTTGCTATCTGGCTTCTTCTACTCAGCATGTTTTCAAATTTCACTCACGTTATAGCATGTATTAATTCATTCCTTGTAATAGCGGAATAATATTCCATTGTATGACTAGGGCACATTTTGTTTATCCATTTATTAATTGATAGACATTCAGGTAGTTTTCACTTCTTGGTTATCATGAATAATGCTGTCTTGAAGAATTTTGTACACATTTTTGATTGAGAACCTGTTTTCAGTTCTTTTGGGCATAGATACCTGGGTCAACTCTACATTTCACTCAAATGTTTTCCAAAGTGGCTGTTCCATTTTATATTCCCACCAGCAATGTATAAGGGTTCCAATTTCTCCCTATCCTCTCTAATGCTTGTTATTTTCTATCTTTTTGATAACAGCCACCCTAGTGAGTGTGAAGTGGTATCCCATTGTGGTTTTGATTTGCATTTCCCCAATAACTAATGATGCTGAGCATTTTGTCATGTGCTTTTTGACAACTTATGTATCTTCTTTGGAGAAATACCTACTCAAATCCATCACTCAATTTTTTAATTGGGTTATTTGTCTTTTCATTGTTAAGTTATAAGAGTTCTTCATCTATTCTGTACGTAAGTCCCTTATCAGATAAATGACTACCAACATTTTCTCCTATTTTGTGTCTTTTAATTTTCTTGAAGGAACCCTTTGAAACACAAAATATTTTAATTTGATGAAGTCCAATTTATCTATTTTCTTCTTTTGTTGGTTGTGCTTTTAGTGTCGTATCTCAGAAACTGTTGCCTAATCTAAAGTTACAAAGATTTATTCTTATGTTTCCTTCTAAGAATCTCACAGCTTTAGCTCTGATCTTTCGGTTGATTTACTTTGAGTTTATTTTCATTTTACTCTTTTAGAGGATAGCAATCCATATAAAATGTGTTTTAACTCCCCCAACCCCAAGCCACCATATTTTAGATTCTAGAAAGGAGATAAATAACTTGGGCACAAAACGAGTTTCAGGCATGGATGGACTCAGAGGCAAGTTCTCTGCCTCGATGTCAACAGATGACTCTGGTTTCCTACAAAAGAGATACAGGTCAAACCTCCCCGACACGCATGAAAACCTGGATGCTGTGTAGGCCAGAAGGGATCCTCCCCTCTCTTCACAGAAGACTATGGCACCCCCCCCATGTAAACAGTCAGATTCAGATGTGCAGCAGCCTGAAATGACCCTGTGTCATTTGCTTCTTATTCGTCCCATAACTGTTTCTGATAAATCTCAGGCCCTACACTCCACCCTCGAAACCTACCCCAGGTATATAGGGAATAGAATGGCTTCTCCAAAGCTTTTGTCATGGGCTTTTTCATGGGCTTTTGTCTCATTCACTCAGCTGAACTCACTGAGCATTTCCCAGGTACTCTTGTCTTTGGCTTTGGGGATGCAAAATTGAACAAGATGACACAGCCCTGCCCTCCCAGAGCTGTCAGTTTTGTGGGAGCGACACACGCTAAGTCCCGGCATTTTAACACTCTGTCAACATTTAGTCATAACAAGCGTTAACTGCTAATATTAATTACTACACACCTGGCTCTGTTTTTGTGCTTTAGGTGCATTACTTAAGTCCGTAACAGCGTTATGAGGAAGTGATCACTGTTCCATTTTCCAGGACATATCACACGCCACCCTGAGCAAAGCACTCTACCTAGAGATCAGCACCAACAGAGGAATACCTAGAGGCCTCCAGGAGCAAAGAGTGGAGAGTTTGGCAAGGTTTCAAGTACAGGGGGAAGTAGGTGGAGCTTTCACTGTAGAATCTTCCCCGGAGAAAAAGCAAAGAGTGGGGCAACAATAAAGGCATTAAAAATACCTGTCAAGTTGAAGAAAAAGTGAGTAGTGATGTGGCTGGATTCTAGGGAGATAGGGCTGTGTAAAGGCAGAGTGTACAAGCCTCTGCCAGAATTCACATTCACACACCATGGCCAGAAGAGCCGGCAAATTACATGGGGAAAAACCCCGTACAAGCTCGCCTTGTGCTGACATGTACTATTATTATACACTCTGTGCCTTTGAGACAACCTGCCACGCACACACACAAAGCCAGCAACTAAAAGGAAACTGGCATTAATACAATTCAGTGTGAGGGTATGATCTGGGGGTGTGGAGGCGGAGATGAGGTTGTTTTATTTCTTACAATAATACTTGTATTTCAGGTAATCGAATTTGGTTCTTAGCGCTAATGTCATTTTCTGCTAATTTAATGTCCCAGGAATCCCTCCGAGTAAGAAGATTGCTGGTGGAATGCAAATAAAGCCCATTCTGGGAAAAAGAATCATTTCCCCAACCCAGGTGTGCTCAAAGGCTGAACAAAGGCCAATCCCACAGAGTAGAGGGAGTTAAATAGATCCTAGGAGGTGGTCTGGGTATGAAGGCTCCTTGCTGAGCCAAGGGGCAGTGGTTATTTGAGATTCTTCATTGTGAAAGCAAACTAATCAGGCTCTCTAGCATCAGGCATTTGGAAAGCCAGCAGGGCACTCAGGGGCCTTAGATGACTCAGATGGGAGGAGAGGAGGGCAGGGAAATGAGGAAGGGGGAATGGTGTCCATCTGGCTAGCCCTGCTTCCAAAGGAGCATGGAAGTGTTGGGTAGTAGTAAGAGACCATGCTTCTCAGTTTCCATGGACCACTCCCCATGTATGTCCCTATCCCCCTTGCATTCTTAACAGTGTTCCAGGTTGGACAAGACATTATACAGTCATCCTAGATACAGTGCGCAGAGTGTGACAGGAAGAGTGAAGAAAGCTGAGACAGAATTTGCAAGCCATGTAACCTCAGCCTGCGTACTTACTCTCTCGGGCCTTAGTTCCCTTATTGGAAAAATGGAATAACAGTACATGCCTGGCAAGCTTGTCAAATTAAATGAGATACTATGTGTCATTTACCGTGCCAGCCCTGTGCTCACTGGGCACATGCAGAAACTTGATGGATGCTGAGCACACCGGCAGGACCAGCTGGACCAGCCCGGGACACCCGGCTTTGGGTCACTGGCTGTTGGTGCGCACCAGCAGGACCAGCCCGGGACGCCTGGCTTTGGGTCACTGGCTGTTGGTGCACACCGGCAGGACCAGCCTGGGATGCCTGGCTTTGGGAATAGCTCTTTTCCATCCTAATTGCCTGGTGAACTCTCAAGCCTCCCTGTCTGCTGTTTCTGCCCCTGGGCATCTAACATCCTCAGTTCATAGCTAATCACCAGAATCATAGCATGAAAAGAGGCATACTTCTCCAAGGGCTGAATAGGATTTCATACACCAAAAAGCCTACAGCTTCCAGCGGCGGTACCGTCCTGGTCTAATTTACCCTGCAGCAGCGCAAGACAATGAAGTTGGGAATTTCTATTTGAGGGAGTATTTTTCCCCTTCTCTCCCTCTCCTGACAGTGGTCTTCAATTACAGCCTGTGAAGCTCTGGGTGCAGGGAGGCTAAGGGACAGAGTCAGAGAAGTGAACTCAACAAAATGCATCTGCAGAAGCAGATCACTACACGTCCCACAGACAGTGGTGCAGCTGACAGCACCTGCGCTCAGTGGGGCAGCCTGGGGAGAGGAGAAGAGCAGAAAAAAAACGAAACTCTTCCCTGGGCCTGATGAAGATTAATATCTCTCCCTGATGAGATGAGGCAGTTTAATCGCAGCTATTAATACAGAATCACTGAAAGCCAAAGATGAGGGCATGGAAGGAGGCAGGGCATGAGATGAGAGCACCTCAAGGTATGAGTGCAGAAGTAGAGAAGGACCCCCTGAAAGTAGAAAGACACAGCTGATTTTCTGCAGGGCTCACAAAGCTAACAGAGAAATTTGAGAGCTGAGGCACTGTGTGGTATGATACAGTGTTTCAGACTCGCTGTGTTGCTTTTCCCACTGGGATCATCTGACTGATTGGGTTAAACAAACACCACATCTGGCATATGATCTCAGCACACAGACCTTGACCACCGCTTCCTGGAGATCCCAACGATGGCAGGACTCAAGGGTGGCCTTCTGACTCCTCTCCTTGGCCTACTCCTAGGCATGCTTCAAGATTCAGCCCAGGAGGCATCTTCTTCCACAAAAGCTTTTTTGGATGTCCGCAGATACTTAGGTGTCCCTTCTTCTGGATTCTTGAACACCAGCATACATACTTCTATTATAGCAAGTATGTTAAATGGCAACAGTGAGTCCTCCCCTCCAAAAGAAGATTGCTCTCAGCCTTAAATTCTTGCTTCCCACCATTCTATAATTTCCCTTTTTACTCATTAATCAGTGTTGCCATCATCTCATCTCCTGGTTTCCTCCGAGGACCTATTATCTTCAGAAAATGACCACATGAAGAAAGGTCATTACCACCTAAGACTGAAAAAGAACAATTTTCATCAAGGCAGAAACTATGTCTTAATCTTACTGTCTTTCTCGGACTCTAGTCCAGTATCAGACGTATACTTGGTACTTAATTTATGTGCTCAGTATGCAATGATCTAAGAGAAAAACAAGGGGTTAGGGCATAAACGGAGGCACCAAAAAATCAGCTGGCCACCCAGGGGAAACCTCCACATCCAAAAAGAAAGGTGCAAAACAAACCACTATGGAGACCTTGAAGTCCTGCAACCCACTCTTATCTGCTCAAAAGCCACAAGATCATTCTCAAAGGTGTGCCATTAAATACAAGCAAAAACAGTTCATGCCCTCCCCCGCCACCTCCATCCTCACTCACTCGAGCTCTGGGTGAATTTTCAACTCAAATATGCTCAGGATTCCCGACTTTCCAAATCCCACACCATCTGACATTTGGGCCTAAGAGTTTGAGAAATGTGAAACAGGCATGGAAGAATCCCAGAAGAGTGGGCCTTGTGCAGAGCAGTGCTTACCTTCGATTGTCACAGAATGATCTGGAACCATTTCATTAAATAGAAGGAAAATTGCAAATGTGAAGGCTACTAGTTTGGGATTCACAAAAGAAGGCAAGCCTTTGTCAAAATATGTCTGCTGTGTGTATGATAAGCGGCACACTGAGCATGAAGGCCACACATGTGGAATAAATGCTGCAGCATTATAAGCACCGAGGCTTCTGGGCCCCAGCAATTAACTAGATTATAGTCTTGACAACAGCTCACCTGATAGATCATGCAATAACATGCTCCCTCGGGTAGGTTAAAAATGCAAATTAAGTGTCAGAAATAGGAACACCACCTCAACTACTGAATGCATTCCCACTAAGTGCAAAGCACAGTAGGTGGTTTAAAGAGGCCCAAAAGCCAGTTTTAACCTTCAAGGCACTTACAGGTTGATAGCAATATAAATACCTATAGAAAGACCAACAACTGTAACATCAAATATTAGTCACCTGGATTAGCTGCAAACATTTCTGGTGGAGGGAGCTGAGACCCTCCTACACACCCAAGTGTGCTCGAGCCAAGTGCAGCAATGCAGAGCCAACAACTGCACCCAGTCCCGCTGGGCTTGGAGTCACAAGAAGAGCAGGTTTCTGGCAGCACCAATACAGCCTGCAAATACCCATGACCATAATTTCTCACGATGCCACGAGCAGGATGAGGGGAGGACCCCGTGAGAGCGACTGCACAGAAACAGACACTGAGAAAGCATAGCCCGAGCGCCTGGAATGGCAGCGGGAAGAGAGAGAGAGCTCTGTGGTCCTGCAATCACCTAGCCAGAAATCCAACCTTTCCAAAGCCCAGGGCCAGGAGGGGAGTGCAAGAGAATGTGAGTGGGTTCCATGCCCACCCTCCAGATGGATGGAGCCTCTGTTCAGGACAAAGAACTGCTCCTTGGCTGAAGGTCTCAGCAGAACCAGCTTCGGACACCCCACTTTTAACCACTCACAAGTGAGAATGTACCAGTTGTCACCAAACTGCTGTGCTTCTGTCGTGCATTTAACCATTTGGGGCCTCAGTTTGTTCATATGTAAGATGAGGCTAACAAGGGTTCCTCCTTACATGCTGAGACAATATAGCGTGGTAAGCAAAAGCATGGTCCCTGGAGACAAGACGGTGAGCCCTGGAGTCCTCCTGACTCTACTTCCCAGGGGAGTGACTTTGGCAAAGTCATTGAACCTCTGTGTACCTCAGTTTCCTCGCCTGTAAGCAGGGATAATAGGACCAGCCTCATAGGGCGGTTGTGAAGACAGAATGAGTTAATCTAAGTAAATCACAGAGAACAGCACCTAGCATATGGCAAGTGCTCCATACAAGCATCAGTGACTACTCTTGATGTGATGACGTAGCTGTTCGTTCCTATCCTTTTCTCCTAAAGGAGGTGATCACTCACTCATCAACCTTCATGCACCGAGCACACTGTGTACAAGGAACCTGTCATGTAGGATGAGTTCCCTTACTTAGCATACGAGCCCCTAAAGCAAGGACTTAGAAGCCCACTTGGTCTGAGGTTCAGAAAGGTCAGGGAACCCCTCCAAGGCCACGTAGCCAGCGAGTCGCAGCATCAGATTCAGGACCCAGGTTTTCTGGTACAAGAATCCCCGCACTTTCTACCCTACCACATGGCGAGAGCACTGCCTAGTAAAACCACGTGGACACTTCAGCTTTACTTCAACCGAATTTTCTTTATAATAAAATAAAACTACAATGTCTTTTCACACTGGAAATTTTAAAAGGCATCCAAATCTTTCTATATAATGTCTTTTTTATTGTTTTCCTAATAAAGATGGTTGACACCGGCTTCTAGCTCACCTTACTACTGGATGTCACTGGTTCAGGTGTTCCAGCACCCAGTGATAGAGTCTGGATCTTTGTCCCCTCCAAATCTCATGTTGAAATCTAATCTCCAAAGTTAGCAGAGGAGCCTGGTAGGAGAGGCTTGGATCATGGGGGCAGATTTCTCATGAATGATTTAGCACCATTCTCTCGGTGCAATCCTTGTGAGATATGGTTGTTTAAAAAATGTATGGCACCTCCCCTTACTCTCTCTCCTGCTTCTCCTCTGGTCACGTGACACATCTGCTCCCACTTTGCCTTCTGCCCTGATTGTAAGCTCCCTGAGGCCTCCCCAGAAGTGAAGCAGATGCTGGTGCCATGCCTGTATAGCCTGCACAACCATGAGCCAAATAAGCCTCTTTTCTTTATAAATTACCCAGCCTTAGGTATTTCTTTAGAGCAACGCAAGAATGGCTCAATATACCCAGGTAGGAGCGTGTCGGAAGTTCACTGTCAGATCTTTGATCAGTTATCAATATGTCCTGAACCAGCCATGGATCACCCGTCCCACACAGCTCTTCCGACCAACCTCTCTGCCAGTATCCATTTGCTCACGTCAAAACCTGGAGTCATCATTGACTCTTTCTTTCTCTCTCCTTCACAACCCAAACATCACCAAGGCCTGAAGCCTCTACCTCCAAAACCTATTCCCAGGCAGCCACTTCGGCCTCATCTCCATTGCCACTGCCACCATCTAAGTTCACGTCACCTCACTGCTTATCTGGATAACCATGTTGGCTAGCCAGCTGGTGATCTGGCCTAAATTCCTGCCCACCATAGCTCATTCTCTATACAGAAGCCAAGCTTATTATCTCTCTTCCATCTGACCTCCACCACAACTCTTTGAGGTGGTCAGGGCAGACATCACCACCCCCATTTTACAGATGAGGAAAGGGAGTCCTCGACTTGTCACACGGCTATTTAGTGATGAAGTCCATTATTCTAGGATCCAGTAATTTGACTTGCACAAGACATTCACCTTCCCTGGGTTTTACGTTTCTCTAAGAGACAGACAATGTTAGCCCAGCTTGACTCACAGGGCTGTTATGGAGATTCAACAAGAAAGTGAGCTCTTTCACGTACCAGCTGAGTGACCCTGAGCAATCCACTTAGCCACTCTCAGTTGTCATTTTGTGCAATTTTTCATCATGCCCCGCTGGCTATGAATCCAGTCCAACTGTGTGCAAATTAAGCCTTTGCTTTATATTTATTGAGCAACAACTATACGCTGCAACAGACTTTTTTAACACTCTATTTTATTTGCAATCACAGATCTGAAGTTTATCAATACATGACACCCTCAAAAAAGAAAGAAAGAAAACAAGTATCTGCAATTTGCTGAGAGCCTAATACGTGTCAGTTGCCTGCAAAAGTCATCATTCTTAGACTTTCAAATACATCTATCAGGATGGTATTGTTTCCACTTATACATGAGAAAACTTACAGAAGGCAAGAGACAAGCCCATGGTCACCCAGCTAGTAAGTGGAACAGACAGGTTTCAAACCCACAGTGTTCTGACTGCAAAGCCCACGTCCGCTCCAGTCCTACTATCCCCACTCCCAGGAGGTGGATGCTCTCTGTGATGGGAATGGAATGGGGATGCCTGGCATACCTGGGAGCTGCTAGTCTCCCTCTTGCCCAGCCTATGTGGCTCCTCTGTGTCTTCCCAAATGACAATGTGCTTTCTCATGGGTCACCGGAGCATGCCTGCTGCCACGATGCCCTCTCCTGACCTCTGGCCCTACGGGGCCCCATTAGGTCTTGCGTACTGTGTTCTCATCGCACGGGGGACACACTTGCACTTGGACTTCGGGATGGCTCTGCCACGCTCACGCCCAGGAAAACGCCTCATTCGTCCCTGTTCCCTATTGACTGGTACGGTGCTCAACACAGAGGAGGAACTACAGCCGAACGATTGTTACAGAAGGGAGGGAGGAGAAGGAGGGAAAACAGGCAGCAAGATGCACTGTGTATATGGTGGGTGAGAACGTGGGCTCCAGGCCACACAAGCGGCTCTGCCAATCCCAGGGTGGGACCTAGGGCAAGTTTCTCAACATCCTGCACCTGCCTTTCCCTCTAAAAGGAGGGTGACGCTAGTGCCTCCCTGGGTGATGTGTCCTCAACATAAATTCAAGTGCTTTCGAGAAACACACACGGCAAAGCCCCACCAAGTGTTAACTTCTATTATCCTATGCTAAGGACAGAGGGAAGGAATTGCCTCGAAGCCTGAAGGAGCTGAGGGATTTCACCCGGGGAACAGAACAAGCGAAGAAGCCAAGAAAAATACAATCCCAGGGTCTCTTTCTGATGACTACCTGTCACTGAAGCATCTGGAATGCAAGACAGGGATTGTCTGGAGCAGAGGTGTGGACCAAAGGGAAAACAGGCTCCTTTCAATTTGTCAGAGAGCCATTAGAGCAGCAAGAGCTATTAGGAAGAAGACTGGTGAGAGCAAAATGAAAAGATTTTGTAAATACTCACTCTCGGCGATCTTTGCTTATCCGCCCCTTCATGCCACTCACTTCTCAGTGTTTATCCAAAACATGAAATTAAGCCGTGGGTGAGGTGCTTGTCTCTCTCAGACCTGTCTCCTTCAGTGCTGGCTCAGAACCAGTGCCTGTGTGTGCCCTGACAATCTGAGCACCCAGAAGACTATTCCTGTCTGCACTGGGGATCTGAAGAGTCCAAGAACCAATCTGCCCCCAAACTGCTCTCAAGTGAGCTAAGTGCAGCATTTTGAGAAGCGCTAACTCACAGGTAAGGCTTCTAGGAAAGGAAAGGCAAGGGCCTGGTTCTCGCTACTGCTTGGAGCAGGCTGACCCTAATCTGCCCTGAAAGGCTGGATCCAATTATCCATCAGCCACAGGAGCCAAGGCAACTGGCACATGATCCCAGGAGGCAAAGAAAACGCATGGCTTGAAAAGTGATAAAATCAACACAACCAAGCCCACTAAGCCTGGGTGGAAGTTCCGATCTAGTTCATTTCTTAGGATCTGTGAAGCATTATTCATACACAGGGAGAGAACCAACTCTACCGAATCTCTATGGAGAACTAAGCAGCAGAGAGCAAACTTACACAGAAAAAAGGAGATCTAGAATCATGTCCATTTAAGAAATGAAAGAAACCTTAGAGAGATCACGGAAGACACGCCTGCCTAGGTTCAATCTCAGCTTTACCTATTATCAAACTTCTCTGTGCCTCTGTTCCCCCATCTGCACAATAAGAATATTAGCACCAAAATTAGCCAGGCGCGGTGGCTGGCGTCTGTAGTCCCAGCTACACAGGGGGCTGAGGCAGGAGAATGGCGTGAACACGGGAGGTGGAGCTTGCAGGGAGCAGAGATCGCGCCACTGCACTCCAGCCTGGACGACAGAGCAAGACTCCGTCTTAAAAAAAAAAAAAAAAAAAAAAAAAGGAATATTAGCACCTACCTCATAGGACAGTTCTGCGGAAGAAACTAGTTACTACAAGTCAAAGACTTGGTGCTTGATGTACAATAAATGCTCCATAAAGAGTAACTAATATTATTTTTATTTCTGGCACTTCAAGATTCATTGAGTATCTACTCTATTTCAGGTATTTTGCCGAAGACTAAGGATTTGGATATGACTATGGAAAGGTGAGTCCTCACTATCTGAAGTGTGTGAAATCCAAACAAATAATAATAACAATGATTTTGCCAGCACTCAGTAAGTGCTGGGCACTTTTCTAGGCGACATTATTAGAGTCCACAGGAAAGTTCTAAAAAGGAAGTTATCTATATAAATGAAGTGCAATTCAACATAATCAATGATTAACAGAAGTACAAACAACATAGTGGCCAGGCACTTGGTGTGGAGACTAAGATTTAAGTCAGAGGAGATAAAATAGGGAGTGAGGCTGCTAGGCAAGACAAACAGTAGGCACTCCATCAGCAATGTCGTTACCACGCTGGTTATTATTAAACCCAAGTCCCGGGGCCCAGGAGAGGAGGAGGGGAGCGGAGACCAGGAACCCAGGGGCTGTACTTTATCCAGGTCAAACTTCTCAAACGGGCCAGAAGAGAGGCACTTGTTAAAAATACAGACACCTGGGCACCTCCCCCGAGGAACCCCATTTAGTAGATCTAGGGCAGGATTCTGGGCTGTCTTGTTCATTAAGTGCTGCAGGGTGGACTGGGAGTCTATATGTTAAACAAATGCCCCAGGTGATTCTTACCAGCTAGCAAATGCTGGAACCAGAGATCTAGGTGACCTCCTTAATAGGCAAGAAAAGGAAATACTCTCTCAGGTTCCTCTCAACTTTGATTAGCAGCTAGAGGCAAGTCCAGATTGCAAGGACTCAGCTTCCTGAGCAGAGGAAAACAAGGAATGAGAAGCCAGGGGTCAAGGTGCCAAGATCCACTTTGCAGGCCTGTGTGATAGGTCCCTGCCTATGCTTCCTGACCTCATCCACCATGTCGCTTCTCCTCCAGACCTCATCAATCATGTTGCTTCTCCTCTCTTCTCTTTCTCTCCAGCCACCCAGACTCCTCCTTGGCATCCTACAAAAGCACCAAGCGCTCATCATCTCTTGCTCTTCTCCCTGCCTGAAACACTTTTCCTTCCCCTCGCCACCTGGCTCTGTTTAATGCCACCTGTAAGACAGGCCTGCCCAGATCACCCTACTAACACAGCACTTCCCTTTCCCCACACCTCACCAAGCCCACTGCCCCGGCACTATCATCTCACTCTGCTTTATTTTTCTTTGTTGCACTTATCAACACTCAGCAAAACCTAATCCATGCTAGGGACCATGGACTCCTTTTCATCTTTGCAAAAACCCTCAACAGCACCCCCAATTTATGCAGAGCCAATTTGGGGTAAGAGAGGTTCAGTGACTCAGTGTGGACACACAGCATTTAAAAGGAGGACTGGGACTTAGACAGCCGCATCCGACAAATCTGTTAGGAAAGGGATTAAACTCTGCATCAGAGGATGGCCCTTTCCTCTTTGTTCTTTAAAGTTCTCACTACAGGTGATTTTGGTGAAATAATTTAATTTTCTCCAAACATGGCCAATGCATTCACAAGAAAGTGCCAGTGCATTTATGACCACAGCTACAGTATGTTAGGGAGTCTCTCCCTGCCCCTTTCTAATGCCTAAAGAAGGCTGCTGAGGCTGTGAGATTCATTATACCACAGTTTTCTAGGTTTCAGTTCCTCAGTTGCAAAACAAGGGTCTCTCTGGACCAGGTGGGTGATGTTTTGCATCCCTCCCAGGAGACTTTCCAGGATTCTAGAAAAATATGAGAATGAAAGGAAAAACAAAGATTTGTTAAATGATCACTGTCAGATATAACAGGATATTTAGTCTTTATAACAGCGGTATAAGCTATAGGTTGTGCTCTCCTCTTTTTTTTGAGATAGAGTTTCATTCTTGTTGCCCAGGCTGGAGTGCAATGGCGCGATCTCGGCTCACCGCAACCTCCGACTCCTGGGTTCAAGTGATTCTCCTGTCTCAGCCTCCAGAGTAGCTGGGATTACAGGCATGTGCCACCACGCCCGGCTAATTTTGTATTTTCAGTAGAGACAGGGTTTTTCCATGTTGGTCAGGCTGGTCTTGAACTCCCGACCTCAGGTGATCCGCCCGCCTCGGCCTCCCAGAGTGCTAGGATTACAGGTGTGAGCCACAGCACCCAGCCCTGTGCTCTCCTTTTAATGGAGAAGAAACTGACCTGCAATGATGTTGAGTAACTTGTCTATTTCACTCTGTGATTTAAATGGTGTCTACTAAAATTCAAACTCCCATCCAGTTGTCCTCAGGGGCTATGTTCCCTCAACCATCAACATTTGCCCTATAAAAAGTCCTTCTGTAATTTTCAAAGGTTTTATCTGCTTAGGTTGTAAGCCTGCCTAGATGACTCCTAATGTCCATTCCTTCTCTTAATTGTATGAGTCTATGACAGAAACAAAATGTAAACTGCATTAAAGAATTAACTGAATTTTTTCGTTATACTGGTTTATAAGAATCCTGCTAGCCACAGAAGATGGTGTGTCTTCTCTCTTGTCCAAGATACCCCATTTTCACTTGTCTCGGGGTTTGTCTTGTCCTTGCCTAAAGCTTGAGCTTATTGACTTTGAAATGTTATCTACCAGTTGTTTCTATATCTGCAAGTTCTTGGGTGACTACAGAGTAAAGGACCTTTTAAGACAAGGACAGGCTCCCTTGCTTGCTATCTTGGTGGTCTTGCTCAAACGGTACAATGTCCCTGAGCCTCAGTTTCCTCATCTATAAAATGGGACGAGGATGAAGTTGTTTGGGGGAAAAAATGAGATAATATGTGTAAAATTCCTAGCCCAGCACCAGGCCAAAAGGTGGAAACTCAAAAGTCTAAGTGAGCCAGACAGGGTCAACCACTGCCATACGCAGATACCAGAAGCTCTTCCCTCTCCATTCTGTTCTATGTAAACAACAGTGCAGGGATGACACGGGGATCAACAGGGAAGGATGGAGACCGTGACAAAAGGGATCATCTGAGCTCTGTGCACATGGAGAGCCAGCACTCAGCTCCAGCTAGTAGCTACTATGACGAAATGAGGGTCTGGTTTTGCAGATCTTTTCTTTTCTTTTTTTTTAAGGAAAGCCAAAAATCATGGCTTTGTATGTGCAATCTCTCAATGTTTAACCATTAGCAACAAATTCAGAAATGGTAAAAGCAGTAGGCGGGCCAAACCCAACACAAGTGCAAGCCAGATGCAGCCAATCTTGATTTAACATGAGATAAATAGAAACGACTGCTACAGTTTCCATTATCGTTATAGTTTAAATAGTACATTTCCTTATTGTGTTTCTATATCTTCCACAATACAATAATAAAAGGGTTTTTTTTTTTTTCCATTTCCAGGAATCAGGATTTTATGAAAATGCATGTTTGTTGAATAACACAAAGAAGAACATTATCTAATGTGGCTTGGAGTCAATATCAAGCAGTAATATTGTTTTAATATTAATTAGAGCCGTGTCATTGCAAGAGCTGGTAAGAATACTGGTCTTGTTTCCAACTGATGAAAACACTCACACAGATTAGGGATTTCATGAGTAAATTTCAGATCTTGAAGTCAGTGCTGTGATCCACTCTCATAGGGTAAATATCTGTCCAAATGGTAAGGTATATCAGAAAGGAAAAAAGCCAATGTCATAGCATAGAAGTGTTAAACAATGATCCCTAAAGAAAAGTTTCATTCTTAAAAAGCATTTGAACTTCAAAGTTGAACAAGGACATAGATTCATAAATCCCAAAGGTTAATAAAATTCCTCTCATCTAAAAACAATGCAAAACCTACAAAATCATTTCAAATTCTGCTACCATCAAGATTTGCATAGTTTTTTTGAAAACTAAAATAACATACTCAGAAAAATGAACAAGTCCTGAGTGAAATACTTGGTGAATTACCATAAAGTGAGCCCAGCTATATAATCATCACATAGGTTAAAATTAAAATTAAATATTAGCAGCATCCTAAAGTCTTCCTTGGGCCCTGCCCCAGTCTCTGTTCTACCCTCCCTACCAGAGTTAACCACCATCTGGGTTGGTAAGAGCCTACATTAATTTTTGCCCGTTTTTGAACTTGGTATAATTGGAACCCTAGAGTATGTATTATTTTGTGTATGTCTTCTTTTGCTCAATATTGAGAGTACTTTCATTTTCATCACTCTATAGTACTTCAGTATATAAACGTACCACTAGTCTTTTTTTTTTTTTGAGACAGTCTTGCTCTGTTGCCCAGGCTGGAGTGCAGTGGCATGATCTTGGCTCACTGGAACATTTGCCTCCAGGGTTCAAGCGATTCTCCTGCCTCAGCCTCCCTATCAGGTGGAGCTACAGGTACACTAATTACTACCTAATTACCACCATGCCCAGCTATTTTGTACTTTTAGTACAGAGCGGGGTTCGCCATGTTGGTCAGGCTTGTCGTGAGCTCCTGGCCTCAAGTAATCTGCCCGCGTTGGCCTCCCAAAGTGCTGGGATTACAGGTGTGAGCCACCACACCCAGTCCCACTATGCATTTTAGTGTTCATGAACATTTCACAGTTTCCTGTCTGGTGCTATTATAAATAACGCTGATGTGAGCACTCTAGTACTAGTCTTTTGTTCCCACCTACGTGCATTTCTCTTGGGTGTATGGCTAGCGCTAGAGCTAAGGGATCATGTGGTATGCTTGGCTTTGCTTGGTGATACTTTGGGTAAGTTTTCCAAAGTAGTTATATAAATGGCTATCCTTTTCTTAAAATTGAGAGACCTATTCAGACATCAAAAGGACCCTCGGAGTAAAATCCTCCCTCCTTTTGTTAAATTCGTATCCAAAATCAACAAACAAAATAAAATACAATTGACTTAAAACCAGGAAACCCGCAACAAAGAACAGATATTCTGAACTTATCTTTTCAGAAAATCTTAACTCATCATCAGTTACTGATTAAACACCAATCACAGATGAAATATTATGGCCTTAAATCATTCAGACGATTCAGACCAATACATCTGAATACAATGCCTTTCTCATGAGCTGTAAATGAAATGCTGGATACATACATGTCAAATTCAAATGCAAGAACCCAAAACTCCAAGGGAAGGATAAGATGTCCACATGAAAAGTGCATGGCACATCATCTCTGCTCTATCCATAAAGCACAAGAAGAGGATGGAGAGGATGTGGGAGCACGGGACTATGGGAAAGTGGTATGTAAGGTGCAACAATGACCCCCCAAAAGATGTCCACATCCTAATCCCCATGGCCAATGAATATGTCATCTTCCATGGCCAAAAGGGCTTCACCAGTACCATTAAATTAAGGATTTTCAGATAGGGGAGTTATCTTGGATTTTCTGGGTAGGCTCAATATAATTACAAGGGTCCGGCCGGGCGGGGTGGCTCACGCCTGTAATCCCAGCATTTTGGGAGGCCAAGGCGGGTGGATCATGAGGTCAGGAGATAGAGACTATCCTGGCCAACGTGGTGAAACCCCATCTCTACTAAAAATACAAAAATTACCTGGGCATGGTGGCACGTGCCTGTAATCCCAGCTACTCGGGAGGCTGAGGCTGGAGAATCCCTTGAACCAGGGAGTCAGAAGTTGCAGTGAACTGAGAATGAACCACTGCATTCTAGCCTGGTGACAGAGCAAGACTCCGTCACACACACACACACACACAAATAGTAATAATAATAATAATGATGATAATTACAAGGGTCATCATAAGAGGGGGGGAAGAGAGTCACAGTCAGAGAAGGAAATGTAACAATAGAAGTAGAGGTCAGCGTCAGAGAGAAAGATTTGAAGATGCCACACCGCTGGCCTTGGGGATGGAGGAAGGCGCCACAAGCCAAGGAAAGTGGGCAGCCTCAAAAAGCTTAAAAAGACCAGGAGACAGATTCTTCACTGGAGCCTACAGAAGGAACCAGCCTTGCCAACACCTTGACTTTAGCCCAGTGAGGATGATTTTGAGCTTCTGACCTCTAGAACTGTAAGATAATAAATGTATGGGTTTTTTAAGCCACTAAGTTTGTGGTGGTTTCTTACAGCAGCCACAGGAAACTCATACAAGTTGCATGTTGGGAATCATGGCAACCACATTTCCTGAGTCCTGGTCCAGGCCTCTTGCCATGACCTCTTAAAGGAGATGTACCCAACAGATGCAGCAGGGTCAATTTTTTCCACCCTAGCAGGATGGCCAATATTATTTTAAGATCAAAGGCTGTGTATAAGAAAAGCAGAGGTCGTCAGGCGCAGTGGCTCATGCCTATAATCCCAGCACTTTGGAAGGCGAAGGCAGGTGGATCACCTGAGGTCAGGAGTTCAAGACCAGCCTGGCCAAGGTGGTGAAACTGCATCTCTACTAAAAATACAAAAAAATTAGCCAACTGTGGTGGCAGGCACCTGTAATCCCAACTACTTAGGAGGCTGAGGCAGGAGAATTGCTTGAACCTGGGAGGTAGAGGTTGCAATGAGCTTAGATTGTGTCACTGCACTCCAGCCTGGGCAACAGAGCAAGACTTCATCTCAAAAAAAAAAAAAAAAGAAAAGAAAAAGGAAAGTAGAGGTCATCTTTGTAACCATCTCACAAATAATTGGGATAGGCTTTACTGCCCTCTCAGATGCCAAGACCTGAAGAGACTCTTAATAGTCCTAAGGTAAGAACTACAGACACATGCACTGGGCATTTTTCGGGATGTATGTGTCACCTGGGCACTATTCTCATTTGTTGCAAGATTTTGCTCAAGCTCAGCAGTAACAGTTATTAAGCATGGGCTGGAAAATCTCTTCATTTTTGATCCATTTTTTAAAAAACACAACTTTTGTATTATAAGTCACATTTCATTTTGCATTCAGCATCCTATTTTCTTATACTCCATAATACCCTTATTAAATGATACATTTGGACCACTGTCAGGACACCAAAAATAGGCTTTCCTGCCAAAGCTGCTGCATAGCCTAGACTTGGGGGATACTGAAAGCTCCAGCAGAATATTCACCAGTACCCTGTACAGTCTAACTTCCCAGACCTTCTAGCACACTCTCTGTCTGGGCTGAGAGACGGGGGAGCAGACACGGGGATGGGGAATCAGTCATGTCTGGACAAGCCCTCCTTGGGTAAAATGCACCGCCCTCATCTTGCCTATTCCACCACACAAGTGCCCTGGGATTCCCCCATAATAATAATGCAAAGAAAAGCTTTAACTTACAATTCTTTCATTCTCACTCTAACTCTTCAAAATAGCCCAGTATCGGGACCTCATTTCTTTCTGTTGAAATTTACTGTGACAACACTCAAAAACATTCATTTCAGAGGGGTTCATATTGATAAAACGGAATGAACAGTGAACTCGGGCTTTAGGATGACAAAACAGGGGTACAGGCTGATACCAGTTCAGAAGTGAAGATCCTCTGCCTTTTCATGACACTGGTTTTAAGTGTTCAGGACTTTGCATCCTCTGAAGACATTTGCTTTTAAATAACACCCACATTGTCCCAGCCCGCCTCCCCGACAATGGGAAACCTTGCACTGAACTGGTTATGAATTATCAGAGGGCAGCATGTGTGAAGAGTTTTCTGAATGGCGGAAAAGCACCCTTTTTCCACATGCTGATAAGTGTCTAATAGCTGAACGCATCTCCTTGATGGACAGAAAAGAAGAACCACATCCCACAATAAAACCCACTGGGCTCTGAGAAAAGGTGATTCTGATAGAAAATAACAGGCAGGCTCTAAATTCTAATGGGGCTGTAGTTGAGCAGATTTATTCCCGTCCTAGAATTAACATCACGACCAAACGAAAGGAACCATGTCCTCAGGTCTCAAAAATCACAGATGCTCGCAGCACCAGGAGCCCTTCCCTACCGGTGGCTCCTGCATCCCTCAATACCAGAGCCCTTCTCAGGAAACATTCACTAAGGACACATTAGGAGTGAGTGCTCAGTTCGACACTGGGAGTGTAACGATGAGTAAAACACTTCCTTCTCTCAAGAAACGCATAGGTAAGTGGTTAGAAGGACAGCAAACAAGCAAAATATCTTTCGATGAGTGCTGGTCATAGAAGTTTCCACATGGGATCTGGCCAGGGGGAAAATGACATTGAATATGGGCATCGAAGGTGTTGGCTGGGAGGGAGGGTTACGGAAAAAAAGAACTGAATAGTGGGCAGAGAGAACACAAGAATGAAAATTAAGAACCAGAGAAGTCGTTTTCTCAGGGAGTTCAACAGAGTATTATACCCTGAAGACAGACAGTATAGGTTGAGGAAAAAATAAGTGGGGAAGACCCCAGAGTCATGGTAACGAGTCCACAGTGGATCCAGGAGGCAATGATGAGACCTGTGAGCACTCCAAGCCAGAAGAGGGAGCCTGTGTTCGTTCACGCATTCATTCAACAAACATCTGGGGACCAAATCTTCTCCCAGCACTGCAGTAGGTGCTAGAGGTGGAAGGGCAGGCTCAAGAGACCTGTTCCCTCCATTCCCAATGCTTGTCAATCTGTTGTGAAAACAAAAGACTGTAAAAACAAGAAAAATAAAGAGCCCCGAGTATTAAGGGTACATACAAGGAAGTTAGGTAAATGGGAGCTGAGGAAGCCCGCTAGTTAAGGGTCAGGAGACATTAATTGTGTTTCAGCTGAGACCCAAGGATCAAGGCAGCCAGGCAAAGGAGAGGAAGGAAACGAGTAATAGAGGGTGTCAGGGAGCAGGAAGAGCAGGTGGGAAGAGCAGGTGGGAAGAGCAGAGCCCACAGAGGGCGATGTACGCCAGGACTTACAGGTATCCAGCATGGCTGGGCAGAGGATGCCAGATGATGGGAGGCAGGATGGTGGGGGTTAGGGGATGGGCCAGAGGGGCTGAGAAGGAGCAGAGAGGTGCAGTGATTTAGCTCTGAGGACTCTGAAGAACGAAGGTGACCTGCAAGAAAGTGGGCTGTTGTGTTTAGTCCTAATCACAAAGGAGGAATGGCAGAGCCAGGGCGACAGCAGTGGTAAAAGCCGGGAAACAACCGACGCAGCTACAAGGCCAAGCTTAGACTCAACAAGAGGTGGCATCCTAGACACGGAGTGAATGAAGGGAGACAAGGATTACTCCCAAGTTTAGGGCCTGAACAGCGTGGAGCTGGGAATGCTGACTGAGGTGTCAGAGAAAGAAAGGTGGACTGGGAAAGAAAGAAAAACAAGGAGTTGGGTTTGAGAACTAAGGGGTTAATGCACTAACAAAAACACCACCTGATGAGCGTCCTTTACCAGTGGTCACTGGGCCCTGGAAAGGTGGCTCAAGGAATGGGAATCTCATCTCTTTCATGCCTGACAACTGAGTTGCTGGAACAGGTGTTTTTTCTTACAGGGAGATAATGCCTGCCTCCCCATAACATTTATGCATTGATCCTGCTTCCACGCTCAGGAGCAAATCACAATAAACCGACTCCCTCTTAGTGTCATAGTTCCCCTTAATCGGTGAAGAGTCTGGTCATTTTCAATTCACTTACATCAGATGTTAGAATCAGAAGCTTGAAGGCCAGGCACGGTGACTCACGCCTGTAATCCCAGCAGTTTGGGAGGCCGAGGCAGGTGGATCACAAGGTCAGGAGATCGAGACCATCCTGGCTAACACAGTGAAACCCCATCTCTACTGAAAATACAAAAAATTAGCCGGGCATGTTGGTGGGTGCCTGTAGTCCCAGCTACTCGAGAGGCTGAGGCAGGAGAACGGCGTGAACCCGGGAGGCGGAGGTTGCAGTGAGCTGAGATCGCACCACTGCACTCCAGCCTGGGCGACAGAGCGAGACTCCGTCTCAAAAAAAAAAAAAAAAAAAAGCTTGTAGTTAGAATGTCAGCGCCCTGCTACGTACACGCGACAACTTCATTTCACATTGGAAGAAACGAAGGCCTAGCATGAAGAGCAAGTGTGCCCCAGATCACCCAGCTCCTCTGGCTGAGCTGACTGGAGATCCTGAGACAGCTGACCCCCTCCAGGGCTCTCTCAATATATCACGCTGTGGCGTGTAATCCAACTCCAAAACCCTATGCTGAGAGCATCCACATCTCGGAAGGAGTTCTTGGCTCTGCTCTCAGAAGATCCATTGAAATTAAACAGAGTCGAAAAATAAATAAACCCATGTAAAGTATGAATAGTATTTCCATGAATACAGGCAGCAACTCTGCCCCTTATTTATGGCTTCACCTGCCACAAAACCAAACACTCAAAGGTGTCAATAAATGGATTGTAACATTGTTGTGATGTTTAATTACAGAGAAAATAATGTCTCTGCGGGCCCTTTGGGAAATGCACTGATGTCTGCGGCAACCGGCAGGGAGCTTCGTGGAGGTATTATTGCCTTTGTGTTCTGATATACTCAGCCTTTCCCAGAGCCTCAGGATCTCTGGGTCAGGAGGGGTCAGTTGGGTCACCTTGTGTAACTGCCCCTCTCGCTCAGCTCCCTCTCACGATACTGGACTTGTGTTTCTGCGTCTCTCATGCCAGGTGTTTCACTACCCCCTGGGCAGCTCATTCCAGCTCTGGACAGAATGGTCCTCATTATGAGGAGCTTGACATCTGGCTCCTTGCCACGTCCCTCCGTAGGTTCCGGGCCACCAGAGCAATCCCAATGTCTCTTTCAGGGGACAGCCCTTTGTCTGTTTGCTGAAGCTGAGCATGTACACCCTGAGCCTCTGCTTCTCCAAGGTAAACATCCTCAATTCTTCCCACCGTTTCTTACATAAACAGATTTGAACAGGCTCTGTCACTCACCTGGATTTTCCTAAGTGTGCTGCCTCATCTAGATTGTCCTTACAGTGTAGAGTCCACAAACACAAATGCAGCAGCCCTAAGGCACACTGACACTCAGTAACAGAAATCTGCTGCCTTTGTCATCCTAGCTAAAATACCGTGTTAACATGCCCACGTCACCCAGCCCCTACTAAATGCTGCTTGTGATTTGGTCCCAAGCGTGGGGTTCATTCTCATTCTAAAGGATCATGTTGATAGATACAGCCTTTACACCCAGTCTGTCATGCTGCCTCAAAGTATTTTCACAATCTTTCCAGTTTCCCATAATCCATCTGCCAGTCTGGTCAAATTGCTCAAAGTTAGTGATCGCAGTCACTCCACTGGTCATGATGGTTCTAAGCTGCCTTCAAACTGACCATAAACACATCTAACCATAAACACAGACAGTTATGAATTGTCCATAATCCAGATCAACTTCTAATCTCTTCTCTTTGGGAAACTATGCCATTTGCCTTTGGTGGCCATCCCAGTCACCCAATCTCACCCCACGTGTTTTAAGCAACTCTCCATCGTCCTGTGACCAGAAATAGGCACAGGGCTTCAAGTTAACAAAAAAGTACCAGCCTCCCTCACTACCCTCCCATAACCGCAGTGACTGATTTCAGGAGTTACCACAGGCAACAGAGGCAATATTAGAGAATTAGAAAAAGGAAAAAATCCTCTTTCTACTGGGGTTGGTGAGGACAGGATGCAAGCCTGAAACTTCCTCCACGTAGATAGTCACCCTGAGAAAAACCAAGGCAGAGCAAAACAGAACAAAGGGACAGAGATACAGAGATCTAGCTACAAAGCCCCTGGATCCAACTCTACCTGAAGCCTGCCCTATCTCTGAACTTACAAATCCTATTAACTATCAAATTCCCTTTTCAACAAAAATCAATTTGGGTTGGCTTTCTGCCAAAGAGTACAAATCAAAATTCTGCAACTTTCCTCACCCAGACTGTGTGACACCCTGTCAAATCCCTGACCAAAGTTTAATCACTCACTGAGGCCCCAATCTATAGCATGGTATTGCAGTTAAAAACTCAAGCTCTTGAGTCCAATCCGGGCTCCATCTTGACCGCCTCTGGGGCCATGGGCAGATCACTGAAGCTTATCTGCCTCATCCTCCCCATCTGTAAAATAGGTGTTATTAAATGTACCTGCCACAAAGAATCATTGTGAAGAAAGAGTGAACACATGTAAAAGTCCTTATAACAATACCTGGCCTGTAGAAATATGCAAAATACTAGTCGTTTGTACTGTTGTCATCACTGTGATGACAGAATCACAGTGTCTGTCATCACTGTCATTGTTATACCATTATTATTATTATTACCAGCTTAGTTAAAAGTCAATGTTTTACTTATTAAACCTATACTAGCATGGGTAGCTCTGCCTTCTTTTATAAAAAGAGCTTTTCCATGATCTCTGGGAGAATGTTTCCTTATATCAAGACCAACATCAACTTCCCTTCCCCTCTCTTTAGTCCCTTTTCCACAAACTTACCATCCACTGCCATGGCATAATTTATCTACCTGCTTAGATGAAGATTCTGACTGCTCCAGGGATGCAGCTCAGGGGCAGGAACAGGGACAGGGGTGTGTCACCCGGCCTCAGCCCTGGGCTAAGCATCCTGAGCCCTCCCTGCTAGGCAGGCACCCAGTTCCACCTTGTTTATATTCAGTCTAGCTAACTCAAGGCGAATCTCAGAAAGTGAAGTGGAGATCCTAATTAAAAGGTAGCCTTGAGCTGCCAATAAAATTATGCATAAAGGAAATGTTTAAAAACACAGTTGTGACTTCCTTGAGACAGATTTTCATTTGAGATCTTCATTCTTAAATTCAAGTGTGGGGGTAAATAAAAATACAGTAAGCTCTTCACCACTGCCGTTCCGTCTCTCTCTGAAGCCTAGAAAACCATGTTTGATAGGCAAAACATTGCACTGTATTTGAAATTGCTGGCTAGAAAAATGGCGAGTCTTGCTGTTCCCACTGATTTCTGGAAAGTAGCAGGTATCATCATTTGTTTTTATTTCTTTGGAGAGAGCAAATCTTTTGTTGCCTCCCTGTGCTCGGCCCGTCATGTAACTGATCATCTTTCATCCCCAGCCCAGGCCTGACAGCTCCAACAACCCTCTCCCACAGCACCCTGCCTTCCTCCATCACAACGCAGATCGCAACGTGCCGCGATGGTTTGTTAGCCTATCTGTCTCCTCCACTATCCTGTGAATCTCCAGATCTGTTATCTCCATATTCTCAGCACCAAGTTTAGTGCAGGCATCCAGTAACAACAACCACACGGCCGGTCGCAGTGGCTCACGCTTGTAATCCCAGCACTTTGGGAGGCCGAGGTGGGCAGATCACAAGGTCAAGAGATCGAGACCATCCTGGCCAACATGGTGAAATCCCGTTTCTATGAAAAATACAAGAATTAGCTGGGTTTGGTGGCAGGCACCTGTAGTCCTAGCTACTCGGGAGGCTGAGGAAGGAGAATCACTTGAACACAAGAGGCGGGGGTTGCAGAGAGCCATGATCACACCACTGCACTCCAGCCTGGTGACAGAGCGAGACTCCGTCTCAAACAAAACAAAATAAAACAAAACAAGAAAACCCACACAAACAAACAAAAAACACCACCATCACCACCACCACCACGATGTTGAATGGGTGAATAAACGAATGAATAGATGGACCAACTCTTGAAACATATGGCTCCATGAATATCTCAGTAATTTCTCTAGGGCCCAACATTTTCCCCCATTATCGACAAAGTAATTGACTTGATTTGACATTTCTGTACCCACTACCCTCCCACTGCATCAAGGTATGCCTTATTTTGCTTGTTTTTCCCTTTTTCTCCTCACATTGTTGACTGCCGCCAACTACCCGTGTGACCCTAGACAAGTCACTTCCCGTGACTGGAAATCCACATTCCCAATAGATGGCTTTGAGTTTCTTTTCTAGGGTTCTGTGACAGCTGATGTTCCCTTTCTTCCCTCCTTCCCTCTCACTTTGGCTTCCACTCTTACCTTCGAAGCTCCCAGAAAACAGGTAAATCCAGGTGATGGCTGGGATGCAGAGAAGACTCAACGAGGCAGCCAAGAATTTCCGTCTCCCCCTGCAGATTCCCAGCATCCTCTCGGAAGTGGCAATCCCTAATCCCAGAGCCGCTTCTCTGTCCGGAGCATGAAGTCCTCGGCCTCCCTCATAATACTTTCTGAAAGGAAGAGCAAAGAGGAAGGCCTGAGTTCTTAGCACTGCAGATGGATGTAAGTTACGGAAGAGAAATATCTCATAGATCCTGAAAGGGTTTTGACCAATCTAGGCTTCCTGCTAACCTTTCATCCCAAGAGATGATGCTAGAGTCTTGCAGTCTTCACAACTGAGACAATAAATAAATAAGTAAATGACAAAAACTGTGAGATCTCTCTCTCACACACATGCATACACACACATGCACACGCACATACATGCACACTTTATAGTACAGGTTAACTTTGAGACCTGAACTAACATACTTAAAGGAGCATTTAGTTAGCACCTATTATGTACCATGTACGAATCACGTGCTATGCTTCAAAAGAAGACTAGAACAGGCTGGCCGCGGTGGCTTACACCTGTAATCTCAGCACTTTGAGAGGCTGAGATGAGTGGATCACATGAGATCAGGAGTTCAAGACCAGCTGGTCAACATGGTAAAACCCCGTCTGTACTAAAAATACAAAAATGACCCGGGCATGGTGGCACGCCTGCAATCCCAGCTACTCAGGAGGCAGAGGCACGAGAATCGCTTGAATCTGGGAGGCGGAGGTTGCAGTGAGCCAAGATCGCGCCACTGCACTCCAGCCTGGGGGACAGAGCGAGACTCCATCTCAAAAAAAAAAAAAAGAATACTATAACAGAAGATGGATTCAAAAAGTGCAGTCTAATGAGATAGCCCAACAGAAAAGATCTATGAGAACCCCAAGCTGAGATCTGCATGGACCACTCTGGAAAGGCAGATAAAGGTACTGACTGCCTTGTATGTGGTCAGGATGGCAGAGCAGTTCCAGCATTCTGGGCAGAGGAGAACTGAGAAAGGCACTGGTATGGACTAAAGAGCACATGCCAAGGCAAGGAGATGGGAGAGGCCACCACCTCCATCTGCATGGGACTGTACCCTAATCACAACTGAACACACTCACTAGGGACTGTCTTCATAGCTTCCACCTTCAGCACGGAAGAAGAGGTCCAGAGAATCACAGAAACCATTAAAACATGCAGAGAAGGGATAAGAACAAACGGATAGCCTGGGGAGGGCATTTCCTCAGACCATGGCAGCAGAGTGGCCGTGAACGTGTCACCGGAAGAGGGAGCAGGTCAGTGCAGACAGGGTGGACAGCCCATGATCTTTCACCTGAATATTTGGCCAGGGAATCATGAAACCTACAAAGGAGTTAAAAAACCAATGGACTCTAAGACCTCATCTCTACCCACCTCCTAACATAGGTGTCACGCTGACTATAGGTGGAAAGAAAGATAAACCCACATGGTGCCTCCGTAACAGAGCAGAACTCACCCATTGCACACAGCTATAAAAGGCCTCAGATTCCCAAGGAACAGATGTCTATAAAACAGCTGGCTTGGTTCTCCCCATCTATATTCCCAAATGCATCCCTGCCTCTTGAGTAACCCTTATACTGCCATGACGAAGGTCTGGTTGAACTGACTCCTTTCCCCACCACCTTCCAGAAGACGGGTACCCGCCCCATCAGATCCACCTCGCATTCTTTAAGACTTAGCATATTGCCTGTCAGCTGCAGGTGCCTGACAACCATCTGCTAAATGAATACATGGAATCAGATTCTATCCAAAGGCCACCCTCTCAAGCTTCAGGAGTTTATGTTCAGCGAGTTGCCGACAATAAACACCTAACGGAGCCGATCACAACTGTCAACACTGAGCCTGCTTCTGCAATCACTCTGACACGGTTTTCTACATGGCCTTCTTTTGGAACAGATGAAAGACCACAGGGCTGGAGGGTGTAGACTAGAAAGTAAAACTGAAAAAAGCAAAATCCTTCTGAACAGAGAATGCTGACTTGAAAAAAGTCCCCTCTAGGGAATGTTCATTCTAAAGCATAGAAAACAAACCCTACGTACACATTCCACTAGTCACAGAGAATGAGAACCACCAAGACCCGTGAATCTCTTAGAAGGAAGTGCAGGAAAAGAGGGCTGTGCAGTCAGATAGAGGTGGGTTCAAGCCCAGATGCTGCACTCGGCTGGCTGTGACCTTGACAAGTCCCCTGTCTCTGGATAAACTTCCTCATTCATCTATAAATTGAGATGATACCCTTTATCTTGGAGGGTTGCTTTGAGGCTCAAATGAGAGAGCCCTTGACAAAGTGCTTACCAAAGATATTTTAAGTACATTTCAGGGTCGATCCTTCCTTCCTGGAGGGCAGAAAAGCAGCCTTAATGAGGTTTGTTTGTTTGTTTTTCCTTTTTGGAGACAGAGACTTGCTCTGTCGCCAGGCTAGAGTACAGTGGTGCGATCTTGGCTCATTGCAACCTATGCCTCCCGTGTTTAAGCGATTCTCCTGCCTCAGCCTCCTGAGTAGCTGGGATTACAGGCACACGCCACCACATCCAGCTAATCTTTGTATTTTCAGTAGAGATGGGGTTTCACCATGTTGGCCAAGATGGTCTCAATCTTTTGACCTTGTGATCCATCCACCTCAGCCTCCCAAAGTGCTGGGATTATAGGCGTGAGGCACCACACCCGGCCTTTAATGAGGTTTTTTCTCTTTCTCCACTCCCTCACTTCCCCCACAGGGTTGGGTAGGAAACAGATCCCAAAAAATAGGTATTGCCCAATAGGCCAGATAGGTGATTTAAACCTGAAGGATCCACCTACTCAATTATCCTACCAGAGTTACCATTCTCCCTAGGGATCTGTGAGGGGTGGGTTCAGGACCCCCCACAGATACCAAAATCCACAGATGGCTCAAGTCCCTCATATAAATGGGCATAGTATTTGCATATAACCTACACCTATCCTCCTATATATTTTACTCTAAATCATCTCTAGATTACTTATAATACCTAATGCAGGCCGGGTACGGTGGCTCATGCCTGTAATCCCAGCACTCTGGAATGCTAAGGTGGGTAGATCACCTGAGGTCAGGAGTTTGAGACCAAGGCAGGTGGATCACCTGAGGTCAGGAGTTTGAGACCAGCCTGGCCAACATGGAGAAACCCTGTCTCTACTAAAAATGCAAAAATTAGCCAGGTGTGGTGGCGTGCACCTGTAATCCCAGCTACTCGGGAAGCTGAGGCAGGAGAATCACTTGAACCCGGGAGATGGAGGTTACAGTGAGCCGAGATTGTGCCACCGCACTCCAGCCTGGGCAACAGAGCAAGACTCCATCTCAAAATAGTAATAATAATAATACATTTTTAAAAAACTTAACAAAAAAACGTTGAATGCAATGTGAATGAGACATAGTTATACTGTATTGTTTAGAGAATGACAAAAAAGTCTGCACATGTTCAGTATAGATGCAACCATCCGTTTTTTCCTGTAAATTTTCTTTCTTTTTTTTTTTTGAGACAGAGTCTCGCTCTATCACCCAGGCTGGAGTGTAGCAGTGCCATCTCGGCTCACTGCAAGCTCTGCCTCCCGGGTTCACACCAATCTCCTGCCTCAGCCTCCCAAGTTGCTGGGACTACAGGCGCCCGCCACCACGCCCGGCTAATTTTGTATTTTAGTAGAGACGGGGTTTCATCGTGGTCTCGAACTCCTGACCTTGTGATCCGCCCGCCTTGCCTCCCAAAGTGCTCGGATTATAGGCGTGAGCCACCGCGCCCGGCCTTTTCCTGAAGATTTTCAATTGCAGTTGGTTGAATCTGTGAATGTGAAAGCCTCTGATATGAAGGGCTGACTGTATCACAACATTCAAATCGCAATTTTGTTTTCACAGTTTACTTACAGCAATAAGTCAAGGCAACTAGCAGTAAGCAGCACTTCTATGTCAAGCACTTTTCTGTATTTTTTGCAAATAACTGTTTATGTAATTCTCAAAATAACCTATGAGATAAACACTATTTCCAGTCCCCACTGTATGGATGAGAAAATTAAGGCCTAGAGAGATTAATTACCTGGCCAAGGATTACACACTACTAGTAAGAGGCGAAAGCACCTCAGGCTCTGCTCTCCCTCAGCAATTGATCCTAAGAGAACTCTTGCCAGAGGGCGTTTTCCTTTTGCTTTAAACCAAATCCTTCCTATTGAATATTATGATTATTTCTTTCCCAGGGTCAAATATATCATAACTGTTCACTCTTATTCCAGAAAAAAGTACAAAAGAAAGACATTAAAAGCTACAGACTAGGGTTGGGCCCAGTGGCTAACACCTGTAATCCCAGCACTTTGGCATGCTGAGGCAGACGGATCACCTGAGGTCAGGAGTTCAAGACCAGCCTGGCCAACATGATGAAACCCCATCTCTACTAAAAAATATAAAATTGTGGTGGTGCGCACCTGTAATCCCAGCGACTCGGGAGGCGGAGGCAGGAGAATCATTTGAACCTGGGAGGTGGAGATTGCAGTGAGCCGAGATCACACAATTGCACTCCAGCCTGGGCAATAAGAGCAAAACTCCATCTCAAAAAAAAAAGCTATAGACAAATTGTAAAGGAAGGGAGGAGGATAGGAACTGAACTCATTTGGTATTAATAATATTCAAATAACACTGGGGAAAAAAACTCTTTAATAAAACACTTACTTTTCTCTTTTCCTCTCTCCATCTGCAGAAGTTAATATCAATACATACAATTTGTACAAAGTTTTAAAACAGTTTTAAAACAGAATCTATGGTGGTTTCCCTTTTATGATAACACAGGCATCTGAAATTAAACCCAGCAGGTAAAAAATACTCCTTCATGGATTTCACTTTTAAATGACACCTCTGTGTACTAAAACACATTTTAAGAAAATCTCAATCTATATCAGAAGTTACTCCAGGAAGTCAACACAGAAATCAACACAAGAAGAAAGGAAGGAAGAAACAGGAGGTGGGCTGGAAATTACATCCCAAACATGGGTAAGTGTCAGTGAATTAACTGGGAAAACCAGCTTCTAACCTGCTCTCTCCCTACTGCTGCCTGGTGCGAGGGAGACCTCCCCACCTGTTAACCCAGGTGTCTAAGAGTCATCCCTAAACACCTCTCCCTCAACTCCAACATCCAAATCTTCGGCCATGCTGGCCAACTCCTCCTCCTAAACATGTACTCCATCTGTCATCTCCCATCTGTCTTAACCAACGAAATTTACGTTTATGAAGAACATTGTATGAACCCAAAAAAATCACCATGATCTGTTTGTTTTGTTTGAGACAGGGTTTCACTCTTGTGGCACAGGCTGGAGTGCAATGGCATGATCTCAGCTCACCGCCTCCCAGGTTCATGTGATTCTCCTGCCTCAGCCTCCTGAATAGCTGGGATTACAGGCGCCTGCCACCACGTCCAGCTATTTTTTGTATTTTAGTAGAGACAGGGTTTCACCATGTTAGCCAGGCTGGTCTCAAACTCCTGACCTCAGGTGATCCACCTGTCTTGGTCTCCCAAAGTGCTGGAATTACAAGTGTGAGCCACCATGCCTGGCTGATCTGTTAAACTACAAACACAGAATTCAAAGCTAAATGTATTATATAATGTGATCACAAATATCCTTCAGTCCAAAGCAATAAATTTTATATATGTGTACAAATACCTACATATCGATACACGAAAAAAAGGCTTAAATGTTGTAAATTATCTTTCGGTATAGAATATGACTAATTTCAACACATTTATATATATGTGTATATATACACATTATATATATACTTCCTGAAATTTGATACAAGAAGCCTACATTGCTTTTCTTTTTTTTTGCGACAGAGTCTCTCTCTGTCGCCCAGGCTGGAGCGCAGTGGCAAGATCTCAGCTCACTGCAAGCTCCACCTCCCGGGTTCATGCCATTCTCCTGCCTCAGCCTCCCGAGTAGCTGGGACTACAGGTGTCCACCACAACACCCGGCTAATTTTCTGTATTTTTAGTAGAGACGGGGTTTCACCGTGTTAGCCAGGATGGTCTCGATCTCCTGACCTCATGATCCGCCCGCCTTGGCTTTCCAAAGTGCTGGGATTACAGGTGTGAGTCACTGTGCCCGGCCAGCATTGCTTTTATAATTTAAAAGTTATTTAAAAATTGGCCAGGCGCGGTGGCTCACACCTGTAATCTCAGCACTTTGGGATGCTGAGGCAGGTGGATCACCTGACATCAGGCGTTCAAGACCAGCCTGGGCAGCATGGTGAAACCCTGTCTCTACTAAAAAAAAATAAAAATAAAAATAAATCAGCTGGGCGCAGTGGTGCATGCCTGTAATCCCAGCTACTGGAGAGGCTAAGGCAGGAGAATCGCTTGAACGCGGGAGGCGGAGGTTACAGTGAGCTAAGAGCTTGCCACTGCACTCCAGCCTGGGAGACAGAGCGAGACTCCATCTCATAAATAAATGTTATTTAAAAGTTTTGATCTCTACGTCTTAATTATATTGCTTGCAATTCAAAATACCTCAGCACTGACAGTATAAAATATATATATATGTGTATATATACGTGTGTGTATATATATAAGCTTTAATTTACAAGTTCAGTGCAGTGAGTTAACATCTCTTGTGTCCTAATTGGGAATACACCCTCCAGGGATGGCTGGTTACCATTTGAGAGACTCCAGTCAGAAGCCTACATTTCAAGCGTGTACTCCAGCTATCTCTTGTCAGCACCAGAGGCTGTCTTTTAATTAGCATCATGGATGTTAGAAATAATTTTTCATGGGTGTTCGAGATGTGTGGATTGTCTAGAAACACTGCACATGAAGAAGGAATAAAAATCTAAGAAAAAATATATATACACACATACACACAAACACACATATATATGGGGAACAAAATGACTCAAACCCTTCAGAGTTGCTTAGGATCCCAAACTGATCCTAGGTGTATACAACAGTTGGAGGATTTGGACCACTGATTCTAACTAGAAGATTGCCTGAATCCTGCCACTCTCATATTGTCACTCATCTTCAGTGAACCTTTCTTACAAGGTGCTGTCCCAGCACCTGAAAGAGAAAGAGCTGGACATCACCGAGGTTTTGTTATAAAACAGGTCCTATAGGCCGGGCGCAGTGGCTGACGCCTGTAATCCCAACACTTTCGGAGGCCGAGGCAGGTGAATCACAAGGTCAGGAGATCAAGACCATTCTGGCTAACACAGTGAAACCCCATCTCTACTAAAAATACAAAAAATTAGCCAGGTGTGGTGGCAGGAGTCTGTAGTCCCAGCTACTCAGGAGGCTGAGGCAGGAGAATGGCATGAACCCGGGAGGCGGAGCTTGCAGTGAGCCAGGATCACACTGCTGCACTCCAGCCTGGGCGACAGAGCGTGACTCCGTCTCAAAAAAACAAACAAACAACAACAACAAAAAAAAACAGTCCTATGGCAGATGGATAGTTGAAAGATGTTAGCTTTATTATCATTATTTGTATTACTGCCATTATTATTTTCCCAATGCACACCTTTACCCAGGCCACACTCTCCTGTGCACATACACACACACAGACACACACACACACTCCAGACACACACACACACACACACACACACACACACACACACACACACACACAGTCTCCTGCCCTGCCTACTATATCCTGGACGTCTTTCCTCCTCTCTGGAGCCTCAGTAGAATCAAGTCTTCACTGCTTCTATAGGACCTCTCTGTCAAGTCTAGCCCTGAAGGCTCTCCCTTTTTGCTTCTCAACTCCAACAGGAGTCAGCAGCACACTCCTAATCACTTAATTATCTTCTAGTCATTTCCTAGGCATTACTTAATCTCTCTTCATTGGACTAAAACTCCTTCAGGGCAAAGGATCTAGGGTTAGTTTCAAGTCTCTCCCTGAGACCAGCATCTAAGACCACGGAATGTTTACACTAACCCACCTCTACTCAAAGGTGTTGGTCCTTGAACCAACAGCCATCAGCATCAGCTGATCTTTTCAGACACGCAGAATCTCAGGTCTCACCCTAGCCTCACTGAATCAGAATTGGCATTTTAACAAGATCTCAGGTGATTCATGTATACATGACTGTCTGAGAAGCCTGTACTAAAGCACTTAGTAAATAACTGGTTAATAAACAGAGCTGGCCACCCCTTCTCCTCTCCGCTCCTCGCTTCACCAGAGCAGGAATCCGCCAGGGCAGTAGGGCAAACTGTTCACATCCTAGACTTCCTTGATTGCAAATTTGTTACAACAGCTTTCTGAGACACGAAAGCAGAGTTTCTAAACACGTGCCTTTTCTAACTAAACAAAAACATCTATGGACTAGGGTTGGCTCTGATGATGTGCTGGACTTCTCATCAAAAACTTCTCCCACACGTGAATACTGACTGAATGGCACCAGCACCACCCACTTCATTACACCCACCGTACCAAAGGGAAAACTGAGACTAAGAGAGGCTAAAGACGCTGACTTAGTGGTTGGAAACCCTGGCACTCAAATTCTCGTATTGTTTCCTTTACGGTCTATCTCCCCTATCAGACCATCAATGTCACAAGGGCAGGGACTTGTCCATTCTGCCCACTGCTGCCTTGTTCATTACTGGCACAGTATCTAGCATATAGAAAAGAAGCTGATCAATAAATATTTATTGAATGGATCAATGACTGTCTCCATCACGGCAGCAATCTCCCTGGATATTCATTACCATACAAACTACTCCAATCACACAACACCCCTCAGCCCACCCTTCCCCTCCAAGCCCATCTGTGGAATGCCATGAACTTCTACTATGAGATCAGAAAACTCCTCTTTATATCCAACTTGCTTCCTCTCACGTCATTCTACCTCTTGCTTTTATGTGAAAATGGAGCTGTCCCCTAAATCACTGCTTCCCCTAAAAGAAAGATCTGCTCCCCTCTTGCAAAGCATGTACCCAACTAAGGGATAGGAAACAGGTCTCTGTCCTTCTGGCTTCCAGTTGTCTCTACTGGATCCTCCTGCCACTCTCTCTTATGAAGATGCCTGTTCCCACTGTGGCTCACCATCGTCCTGTCCTTGGCAACTACTGGTCACGGCTCTCATTCACGTTTTTAAGCCAATAGGTTACAGTAATTTAGTTCACATAAGAACAGCATATTTCAGGCCTACAATTTCCATTTAATATCAGCAAAAATAATCTGTATGGAAAACCCAAAAGCAACCATAGAACATAATACACAAAATGCACAAATGTACTTTAAAATGCAAGTTATTATATGGCATTAGCAAGGTAGAACAATATAGATATTAAGGTATCCATCTCACTGTAGCTAATAATCTTTTTGCATATATAGCCAATGCAAACGTACAAATTACAACTTAAGTGTTGATGTTAAAACGTGTAACACATCCTCAGATCATTTATTTGAAGATACTAAAATAATGTCATGTTTATGTTTCATTATTTAAGAAAGTCTTCAGCTCATTTCTAACGCTTCATAAAGCATTGCACTGATAACATATGTGTGGCCAGGACAAACTGTTCCCTGAACTTAAAAGGTGAAAGACATGCCAGGCAAAGTGGCTCATGTCTATAATCCCAACATTTGGGAGGGCAAAGGGGGAAGAACTGCTTGAGGCCAGGAGTTCAAGACCAGCCTGGGCAACACAGAGAGACCTTCCATCTCTAAGAAAATGTAAAGACGTTAGCTGGGCATGGCGGCATCTGCCTGTAGTCACAGCTACTCCAGAGGCTGAGGGAGGATGATCACTTCAGCAAAGAGTCTAAGGTTGCAGTGAGCTAAAAATCACACCACTGCACTCCAGCCTGGGCAACAGAGTGAGACCCTATCTCTAAAAAAGAAAAAAAAAAAAAGGTGAAAGGCAACATCCTATATTGCTATTGCAGATGAAAAATATATATATATGTGTATGTGTGTGCACATACAATCCCCCATATCACACACAAGCAATCACCCATAATCCATAAGGGGAGGTCATTTACTCCTCCCATTCTCGATAACTGTAATCTCCCCAAGACCATTCTCACACTCTTCCTCCTCTCCACTCACTTCCGTGATGAAAATGCCCATTCAAAATATCTGCCACTTCACATAAACCACGTTCACATTCTAGGCCTTGTCACCCAAAGCAGCGCAACCTGCATAGTTTCAAATGTCAATATCCCCCACAATCCCCCACAGTCCCACTGCCAGCCCTCTAGGGCTACAATTGCACAGATATTCTTTACTGTCATCATGACCCCCAATCCACTGCCCTTCTTTATCACACTCTCTATCCAGGTCTAGTTTTTTTGTTTGTTTGTTTGTTTTTTGTATTCTCTCTTGTTCAGTGTAGATGCTGCCACGGTTCGTTACTATAAACCCCTTCTGTAAGCACTCACCCCTCCCTTGGCCCTTTTTGTTTCAGACCGCACTAGCCTGGGAAAATCCGATGCTTCAGATGAATGCAACTTTCCTTGCTCTTCACAGCTTTACGTGTGAAGCCAAACGGGGTAGGAAATCACACTAGCAGGCTGGCAGATATGTTTCAGTTAATCATTTCTGATTTCAAATGGGCAGTCAACTGCTCAGAAATGCTACTGCCTTTCTCTAGTAAGCTCACTTCCCCAACCTCTGAGATACTTATTTCATAGATTTTTTCCTCAAACCTCTTCCGTCTTGAATGATAAATTTCAGGAGTATTCCAGAATTCAATGTGGGGTCCACACTTTCTATTTCTCCCTAGTTGAAAACCCCCATGCCAACAGCTTGCAAAACAATCTCCAGGCTGACGACTCCCATATTCCTCCCTGTAGCTCTGGCCTCTCTTCTTAGCTCCAGGTCCATGTGTACAATGACCTTCTTCCTATATACCCACTGGATAAATCCGCATGCATCTCAGACCTCAACTCCTGATTTCCTCCTCCGAACCTGCTCAGAAAGGACAGTATCATTGACTCCATTGCTCAAGCCACATATATAGGAGCCATTCTCAATTCCTCACTCAAACAGCTCATCTTGAGCAATCCACGCATCCTCCAATTCAGGCAAATTTCTGCTATTCCATGCCTCGGATACATCTTCCTCTCTCCATTTCTCCTGCCACTATATGAATCGAAGCTACCATTGCGCCCCATGCCCATGGCTTCTGCATTAGCAGCCTCATTCAAACTCCGCTTGAAATTACTCCATGTTGGCTGGGTGCGGTGGCTCACACCTGTAATCCCAGCACTTTGGAAGGCCGAAGTGGGCGAATCACGAGGTCAGGAGATCGAGACCATCCTGGCTAACACAGTGAAATCCTGTCTCTACTAAAAATACAAAAAAATTAGCCAGGCGTGTGGTGGGCGCCTATAGTCCCAGCTACTCGAGAGGCTTAGGCAGAAGAATGGCGTGAACGTGGGAGGTGGAGCTTGCAGTGAGCCAAGATCGCGCCACTGCACTCCAGCCTGGACGACAGAGCGAGACTCTGTCTCCAAAAAAAAAAAATGGAAATTACTCAGTGTTTCTCATCAACTCTTAAATCCAAACTCTTTGCTCCACCTAGAAGCACCTGGCTTGACCTCGATCTCTCCGACCTCGTCTCTGGCCACTCTTCTCTGCTCTACTCCAGCCACACTGACCCTTTCACTTCTGGAATATGCCTCAGCGTCTTTGCGAGTGTGCTCCCTGTGCCTGAAATGCTTATGTTGGGCTCTTTGCTGGACTGCATCCTTATCCCTCTAGACTAGACCTTGAATGCTGTTGACTCAGAGAACTCTTCCCAGACAATCCTATGCCTCAGTAGCCCCCTCCCCAACTTTGTCCATCACCATGCTGTGGTCGTTTCGTTCATAGTACTCATCAGATTTCTAAATTAAACAATTATTTGATTGATTACTTGCTTAATAGCTGCTGCGCCCGCTAGATTTTAATTTCTACTTGGGCACAAACCATGACTACTTTATATTCAAGGTATACTCAGACACAGGGGAAGCACTCAGGGAGTATCTGCAGAATGAATGAATGAACTAATGAATAAATGAACAAATGTTCCACCATCAGGCAGCCTGCAGTCACTCTCGTACTGCTCCAATAAACCCTTTAAAACAAAGGTCCAGAAACTAGCTGTCTGACCATACAACATCTGTAACATGAGAAATGAAATCCATGCAGCATCCCACAGAGGTCCCTGTGGCAATGAAGTACTGCCCCTCAGACACCCTCTCGTACATGTGAGGTCATTTGCAAAGTTCATTTTGGTAACTTTCTCTCCGGTCTCCCTGCTCCATGGGAATGATAACACAGGGAGCAACTGGTGCCTCCTCTGGGTCCAGGGCCACGCAAGGGTCTCTGTAGAATTTCCTCCCTGAAGGTGATCCTGTGGCCTGTCAAACTGGCACTCCTTAATGGCACTTGGCCTTGGAGGCACTATTAAAAAATTCATCGTGTAAACTCTAATTTAAAGGCCGCATGCAATATGCTCTCAAACAAACACTGAAAACTTCGAGTTCACGATGTTGAAAGGACCACAAGGGTCCACTCCTGCCAACTCAGTTTGTCTTCATCCTGCTGTGAAGTCAAATTCTCTGGCTACAGAGAAACATGCACATTTGCCCTCGGAACCACTGTGACGTCACAGATCAGGGCAGTGGTCCCCCCTGAGGCATCCAAACAGTCCTCAACCACCCATTTTCATACAGCTCTGCAGTCAAGACACATTACTTGTCACCTGAGTTTTGCCCATCTTGTCTCTCTTATAAGACAAGCAAACTCCAATGCACAGTTTGCATTTCACATGGGCCTCACAGCATTTACAAAGCTCTGGGAGTCAGGAAACCTGGCCTCAACCATCAGCTCTGCAGACACAAGCTGCAGGAGCCTGGCAACTGATTCGTTATCCTGGAGCCTCCCATCAATTTTCTGGGAAAGCCCATGGCAATATCAGGCACTCGTGGTTGTTCCAAGGATTGGAAGAGATCAAATGAAATCCAAAATGCGATTATAACACAATATGAGATGCTATGTAGTATTAATATGACTAAAATAAATTGATTGACTATAGCTGCTCGACTAATCAAAATCTAAGGACAGTACAGACACTACTGTTTCCTTCCTTTGATAACCACAAATCAGGTGTGAGGTGGGGAGGATGTGCTCTGATTCTGCCTCAAGGCTGTGTATCTTGGAAAAGGAAGAAGTATTGAAAAAGGAAAGAATACTCTTACATATACCAGAAGGCAGGAGGAACTCCTCCAAACACATTATTCAATATGTTACTGCTCTTTTTGAAGGAATCATATCCATTTTTCAAAAGAGACCATCCCTATGAAACAAATTATGTCTCAAAATTTAGCACCAGGAAATGATTCTCTCCTAAGAGTTCATAGGCTTCCCTGGATAAGACAATGGCCATTCTTACAAAACTTACCTCGTTCTCCATAGTCGACTTAAAAAAAGGGTTAAAAAAATAGGAGATAATAAGCTTTTGATTTTTCTTTTTTTGAGACAGAGTCTTGCTCTGTGGCCCAGGCTGGAGTGAAGTGGCATGATCTCGGCTCACTGCAAGCTCTACCTCCCGGGTTCAAGCAATTCTCCTGACTCAGCCTCCCAAGTAGCTGGGATTACAGGCGCGTGCCAACACATCCGGCTAATTTTTCTATTTTTAGTAGAGATGGGGTTTCACCATGTTGGCAAGGCTGGTCTCAAACTCCTGACCTCAGGTGATCCATTCGCCTTGGCCTCCCAAAGTGATGGGATTACAGGCGTCAGTCACCACACCCAGCCAGACATTAATCTTAATATTTTATTTAACCTAGTATGCTTAATATATTAGCCTGTTAACACGTAATTAATACAAAGCACCACTAATGAGATGCTTTAGTTCTTTTTCTCATCTCAGTCTTCACAGAACACATCTTATCTTATCACTGACAGCACATCTCAGTTGGAAGTAGCCACGTTTCAAGTGCTTAAGAGCCACATGGGCTAGTGGCCACGGTACTGGACTGTGCAGGTGTCAGTATTTTCCAAACCTTTACATCACACTGTTTGAGAATGGAGTTGAGGCAGAGAGCCCGGGAAGCTTTGCCGTAATACAGGCTGGATAAATAGCAGTAGGAGTTAGTGGCAGCAGAACTACAGAGAACCGGATTTAACTGGATGTGACAGTGCTTTGGAAAGAAGAAAACATTTATTGGGCAACTAGGATACCCAGGTACCACACTGACACTTTCTCATGGCCTTAATTCACTCAGCTTTTACAATCCATCTGTGCGACTGCACTTAACAGAGAAGGGCACTGAGGTTCAAAGAAGTTAAGTGGCTTAGGTCCCACAGCTGTAAGAGAGATGCTGGGAATAACCCCAAGATTTCTGGCTTCAAATTGAATGTGCTTCTCTCAACATGGTAGCAAAAGCTTCCAAAATCTGATCCCTGTCAACCTCGCCTTTCCAGCTTCATACCCTGGCATGGTCCAAATCACGCCTTCTAATCCAGGAACACCACATGGGCAAAGCTGCTATGTGGCCTCACACTTCTCTGCCTTTCCACTTGCTGCCTCTTTTAACTGCTAGACTTTCCCACACCAACTCTGCCTTTCCCCATGGGGAGCCTCTAAGTCAGTGGTTCTCAATAGGGGGTAATTTACCCCCAGGGGACATTTGGCAATGTGGAGACAATTTTGATTATTAAGACTGGGGGCTTGGCCAGGCACAGTGGCTCATGCCTGTAATCCCAGCACTTTGGGAGGCTGAGGCGGGCAGATCACCTGAGGTCAGGAGTTCAAGACCAGCCTGGCCAACATGATGCAACCCCATCTCTACTAAAAAATATAAAAATTGTGGTGGTGCGCACCTGTAATCCCAGCGACTCAGGAGGCTGAGGCAGGAGAATCACTTGAACCCGGGAGGCAGACGTTGCAGTGACCCAAGATCATGCCACTGCACTCCAGCCTGGGCAACAGAACAAGTCACTGTTTTAAAAAAAAAAAAAAGACTCAGGAGGGTGGGATGCTACTAGCATTGGGTGGGTCAAGGTCAGGAATGCTAATAAACATCTTACCAGGCAGAGGACAGTCCCACAACAAAGAAGGATAATGTCCCAAATGACAACAAGGCTCAGACTGGGAAACCCCAGTTTAAGGTAAGCACTTCAGAGAGGACCCTTCCCTCACTGAAAGGCTCCAAGGATGTTTCAATCGAGCACAGGCACAAAAGATGACCTGCAAATGCACTGTGGTCATCTTTATCTTTTCCTCCAGAGTCATCTTCCTTGGCTTGGGGAAGTGAAGTCCATTGATCTGCATCCCAACGAGTTTTCTTAATTTCTACCCTTGGTACTGTTCCACACAATCTGGACTGTGCTTTAAAAGGGCAGGAACTCAAGTTTAATTGAGCCACAGGCAGGCAGGTGGTGTGGACATTACTTCTAGCATAGAGCTCTCTCTGGGGTGACACAGGTACGGAACCAAATGGGGAGAAAGAATGGAGAAGTAATCAAAAATTTCCACTTCCAATATTAACCTCTTTCAACAATGCATTGCCAAAGAGATCTTTAATGCAAATTTATCTTTCCTGAGGATATACCTTCTTCCCAGGGTCAGACTACAGCTTCAGGAAGGCTGATTTTTATGTTTTTCTTCTGAATGTTAAATCAGCCCTTAATCACATCCATGAGGCTACCTATGAAGCCCTGCCTTGGAGTATTTCCATCTTCGTTCTTCTGATTTTCATTCTGGAAACGGACGATGTAAGCAGGCAGGCCTCACATTTCCATTCTGCTTAAGCAAATACTCATAAGCATTTCACAAGAACCAACACTGGCAAATGCACTTCGGTATTCCTTAGTGTTGAAGGGACCTGCCTTGTCTGATGTGCAGTGTATTGTTCCTCCAAGTTCCAAGGCCTAGGGAGATTTCATGTAAATATCTCTGGTGCCAAATGATACAGGGAAGACAGCTATTGCTTTACCTTTTCTCTACCTCTTGCCATTCACTACAGTCCACAAGGCGCCTACTGACTGGGGTACATGGCTAGGCCAGGTCCAGGGCTGGAGAATGGGGATGCAGACGTGGACAGGACACGGGCCCCTGCTCTTGAGGGGCCTTAAGAGAGTGTACGGGACAGTCTGGCAGACACAAACACCACAAACATGAATAAGTCGGGAGCCAGGGACACATGACTCTCAGGGAAAAATAAGCTGAGCCAGAGGATGGCACAATTTCAAAAGAGTGAGAAGGACAGAGAAGTCATTCCTGGCAGAAAGAACCACTAGAAAAAAATGAAAGGCCTGGAACCAGGGTGTGGCAACCAACCGCTCCTTCTAGAAGAAAAGGTACAGAGAACACTCAGATAATGGGACTGGGACAGGACTTGAATGCTCAGTGAAGGAGAATTTGAACTTCTTTCCACGGCCCCTAGGGAGCCACTTGAGATTCCCGAGCAGGAATGATGGGATCTGTGCTTAAGACAATCAATGGCCAAGCACGGTGGGTCACACCTGTAATCCCAGCACTTGGGGAGGCTGAGCTGGACGATCTCTTAAGCCCAGGAGTTCAAGACCAGCCTGGGCTACAACATGAGACCTCATCTCTACAAAAAAGATTGTACCAAATTAAATTAGCCAGGTGTGGTGCCACATGCCTATAGTCCCAGCTACTCGAGAGGCCAAGGTGAAATGATCGTTTGAACCCAGGAGGTCAAGGCTGCAGTAAGCCACGATGATACCACTACACTCCAGCCTGGGCAACAGAGAGGGAGGGAGGGGAAGGGGAAGGGGGAGG
>NW_016809683.1:601909-623302 GCF_001698545.2 Rhinopithecus bieti
GGAGGGGAAGGCAGACGAAGGGAAGGCAGCTGGAGGGAGGGAGGGAGGGAGGACTAATGACCCTGAGGTGGAGCACAAGAAGGGCTTGTTTAGGTGGAGGCCCAAAGGCCAATGTGAAACTTTCTTCTGGGACGCCCTTCTGGGGGCCCTCCCAACAGTTATGCCCCTGTTTTGGGGGGCTTTCCTTGTTAACACATTGCAGATTCCGTCACACAGGGTAACACTATGCTGAGGAGTGGGGCCTCTAGCTGCAGCGGATAAACCATGACTGGTCTCATGCTTTAGAGCAACATCTCCTTTGCCCGGAATTGGTTCAGGGATGACCTGTGACACAGTTCTAGTTATGAGCTGCAATGAAAGGAGAAGTCATCAAAGTGTCACCAAAGCCACTACAGAAGGAAAACAGTCAGGAAAGAAATTCTTTTAGACAGATGGAAACATTAGTTGCCTCAGGTCATAGAAAAAGTCTCTGTAAGGATAAAGCACAGATTCTGAAGGGACTCTTGATTCCAAGAACCTTGAATTGTACCATGTGATGGTTTCCAACAGGAATGCCCTTTAACCCTTGTTTCAATGTCCCCCTGATTTGAGTCACATAAATATCCTTGTGGTGAGATGGGCTTTTTTCTTTTTATTGCAGCGAAATACACACGGCATAAAATTAACCATTTTAACAAGTGCAATTCAATGGCATTTAGTACATTCACAATGTTGAGCAACCACTCCTTTATCTAACTCTAAAACATTTCCATCAATCTGAAACAAAGTCACCTCCCATTTTCCCTTATTCGTCGTCCCTGGCAACCAACGTCTGCTTTCTGACTCTACAGAGTTAGCAGTTCTGTATATTGCATGTATGTGGGACCATTCAACACGTGGCCTTCTGTGTCTGGCTCCTGTCACTCAGCATCACGTGCCCAAGGTTTATCCGTGTTGTAGCACTTGTCAGAACTTGTCACACAGCATCCTTTTTTTTTTTATTATTTTGAGAAAGAGTCTCACTCTGTTGCCCAGACTGGAGTGCAGTGGTGTGATCTTGGCTCACTGCACCCTCCGTCCCCTGAGTTCAAGCAATTCTCCTGCCTCAGCCTCCCCAGTAGCTGAGATTACAGGTGCACGCCACCAAGCCCAGCTGATTTTTGTATTTTTAGTATAGATGGGGTTTCCCCATGTTGGGCAGGCTGGTCTCAAACTCTCGACCTCGGGTGATCCACTCGCCTCGGCCTCCCAAGGTGCTGGGATTACAAGTGTGAGCCACTGCGCCTGGCCTGGCATCCTGTTTCACAGCTGATTCGCATGGATATGCCACATTTGGTTTATCCTTTCATCAGGTGATGTTATATTTGGTATGTTTTTACTTTGAATAGTTTTGCTACAAACATTTGCATGTGAGTACTTGTTTGAGAAGAATGCCTTTTCTTAAGGTTATCTAAATCTCTTTGATCTGCATACATGGGATTTATCTTTGTTATTATTAATGATTCTAAATTTCTAGAATCTAGCACATAAGGAGCTCAAGGAATGGTAGCTATTTCATTATATATGTCTGGCTCTATGGTGGGTGTTAAATCCACCCCAAACTCCTAATATTTGTCTGTCATTATTTCACCCATTATTGTACAGATCAGACAAGCACAGCTCAGGGTGGGTTAAATAATATGCCATATATCACACACAGTAGTATGGGGCAGAACCAGGATTAATCATGGTAGAAACGTACCTAGCTTGTAATCTGGCACCCAGCAGGTCTACAGTGAGAAGTAGTTAAGTTCTTAGTGACAGTCTGATAATTTTAAAACAGAAGGCCAGGCGTGATGGCTCACGCCTGTAATCTCAGCACTTTGGGAGGCTGAGGTGGGTGGATCACCAGAGGTCAAGAGTTGGAGACCAGCCTATCCAACACAGTGAAACCCCATCTGTACTAAAAATACAAAAATAGCCAGGTGTGGAGGAGGGGTGGCTTGTGCTGTAATCCCAGCTACTTGTGAGGCTGAGGCAGGAGAATTGCTTGAACCCAGGAGGCAGAGGTTGCAGTGAGCCGAGATCACGCCACTGCACTCTGGCCTGGGCAACAAGAGCAAAACTCTGTCTCAAAAAAACTTAAAAAATTAAAAAAAGAACTAGAGGGTGGTAAGAAGGTACAGTCTATTATATCCTCCTCTCGTAATTCTACTGTCATGGTATAGAATGCTTACTAGGCTACTGTATCAGTTTGCCAGGGCTTCTGTAACAAAAAGTGCTACAAATTGCGTGGCTTAAACAGCAGAAATTTGTCTCACAGTTCTGTAGGCTAGAAGTTCAAGATCATGGTGTGAACAAGGGCACACTCACTCTCAACACACTAGGGAAAGATCTGTTCCAGGCCTCTCTCCTAGCTCCTGGTAGGACCTTAGCTTGTGGCAACAGAACTCCAATCTTCACGCGGCATTCTGCCTGTGTGCACATCTGTGTCCAAACTTCCCCTGTTATAGGGACACTGCTCATAATGGATTAAGGACCCAACTGGCTCCAGTATGACCTCAACTAATTGCATCTGCAACAACCCAATTTCCAAATAAGGTCACATTCTGAGGCACTGAGGGTTGGAATTTCAACATATGAATTCTGGAGACAGAATTCAACCTGTAACAGTTACCTGCACCATCGAGTAAAAGACAAGAGTAAACCACAGTGAGACAGAGTCAAAAAGAGGCATTTCAGTTCCACGAGGTCAGTGACACCCAGTCCCCAGCAGCCCCTGTCGAAGAGCAGAGGGGCTGACTCCAGGCAGCTGGAGGATGGACAGGACGGCCTGGACAGCTGCCACAGGCCTCAACATTCTGAATGGTGTGAAAGAAGGAACATGAAGCAAAGCTTCAGGAAATCTCAGTCAGCAACTGACTATGACCCTGATGAACACAGCCTCTCTGAATCTCAGCATCCAAATTAAAATAACTGTGGGTTCAATAACTGATCTCTAACATCTAACACACAGCATCTGCTTATCCATTCCAAAATCCATCAGGAGATATAAATCCCTCCTCTGCAGCAGTGCAAAACTATTTAGGGCTTAGAACAATTTCTTGCTTTCCTTGCTGCAGCTAAGAACTTTTAGCTAATGTTCTCGCAACCTTCAAAGTTACAGAGTGAGTCTCAGGCATCCCGGCCTCTATACAAAACCAAATTGTTTAGATATATCTCACTCACGCAACACATTAGACAGATGTAGCACCTAAAGTAAACAGTCTGGTTAACAAGTGCTAGGTCATCAGTTGTGGGGCTGTCAGTAGAACCCAATAACTGTGACAGCACACAAAGGTGCCCCCATCTTAGAAGTCAAGCTAATGCTTTCCATTTTTATCACCCAATTCATAACCTTGTTGTCTGGTTTTAAGAATCAATAGCCTGGTGGTTTTGGTATCCAATAAATTTGTCTTAGTTTGAACGTTTTTCATTTCCCGTGCCACTTGAAGAGAGCAGGGTAAGGCAAATTGCTCTTCTCACAGAATTTGCTTTTCCAAATCTATGATTTCACACTGACGGCTGGGTGCGGTGGTTCACACCTGTAATCTCAGCACTTTGGGAGGCCGAGATGGGTAGATCACCTGAGGTCAGGAGTTCAAGACCAACCTGGCCAACATGGGGTGAAATCCTGTCTATACTAAAAATACAACAATTAGCCGGGCATGGTGGTGGGTGCCTGTAATCCCAGCTACTCGGGAGGCTGAGGCAGGAGAATCACTTGAACCTGGGAAGTGGAGGTTGAAGTGAGACGAGATTGCACCACCGAATTCCAGCCTGGGCGACAGAATGAGACTGAGACTCTGTCTTAAAAAAAAAAAAAAAAATCACACTGACGTGTTCCAGAAACTAGTGAAAGCAAAGAGGAAAGAATGCAGACAGCAGAAGCCCCATCCAAAGACCAAAAACAGCTTCCAACTGTGATCATTTAAGACAACTCACTGAACAAGTTCCATATGAGCAAATGTCAACTGGTCTACCCCAGGGTGACCCATCACTCACCTAGCAAATAATATTTATCTAGCACTTAGTATGTGCCAAACCCTGTGTGAAGTAATTTACGTAAGTGACCTCATTAGTCCATAAATGCCACTGCTTTATGCACACGCACAAATAGATATACATAAGATATTTATTTCTATATTTAAATAGTACACTGATAAAAATAGAAAGCAATGCCAGCTCTGTGGATAACAGAAAGCAGCAAGAGACTGAAAGAATCAGCACATGGTAAAAGAAAATCAATGTGTGTGTGTGTGTGTGTGTGTGTGTGTGTATGTGTGTGTATGTGTGTGTGTATATATATATATACACACACACACAAACTCAAGATCACTGAATTTAAGCCTGAAAGAGAGCTTGGGGAGGAGGTAGTTCTCTAATACAATGTAAATGATCTGTATGGGGAAAATGAGGCTCAAAGAATTGGCATGTCCAGAGTTAGCCAGAGGGCAAAGGACAGAATTAAGTCTGGAGTCCAAGTTCTTGTTTTTGGGTTCTGCTGTGTCTGTTTTATCTTCCTCCTCCTCCTCAAATCAACTATTTTTTAAAATGTTTAAAGGACTAAAGCATGGCAAGGTTCATGACTGCGAAGCATTTAAGATGGGAGGGACAGTAACCCTTTATGACTCAGCCAGTCCAAATCCACAGAGACAGAACATGGTTATCAGGAGCTGGGAGAAGAGGAGAGTGGCAGTGACTGATAATGCATATGGGGTTTCTTTTGAGAGTGAGGAAAATGTTCTAGAATTAGTTGTGACAATCACACAACCTTGTGAAAATACTAAAAACCAGTGAATTGTACACTATATGAATTGCACATTTTAAACACATATTTAAATGTGTTCTTGTTTTTTTAAATCAGTGACATGAGAACAATGAAGAGTCAGGGCTTCATCACAAAGATTAGCTACTACCAAAATAAAGAATCAAATTGGGCCGGGCGCGGTGGCTCGTGCCTGTAATCCCAGCTACTCTGGAGGCTGAGGCAGGAGAATCACTTGAACCAAGGAGGTGGAGGTTGCAGCGACCTGAGATTGTGCCACTGCACTCCAGCCTGGGTGACAGAGCAAAACTCCATCTCAAAAAACACAAATTTGTATGGAGAGTTACCACGAAAGGAAGAAGAGGTGTCTACTAAAAGTATTCTCCAGACAGAAGAGCAATATTTTGTTGTTGTGGTTGTTGTTGATTTAATCAAACAAGCATCCATTGTGGCCTACTATATATGAGAAATTGTTTGCAATCCAGCCAGGGGATATGGTCGCAGGACAAGAGAATGGCAGTGCTGGTGCCACTGCATGATTCTGACAATCGCTGCTGGAGAACAGGCTCTAACTTCCCTGGGGGTTATTGATCACCAGGCTCTACTGAAAGTAGTGGGCAGGCAGTGGGCGGTAGAGGGAGATCAGAATGGTCTTTCATCAATGGACTCTAAAGAGGACCTATGTGTTTAAAAGGAACGTCCAAGTTAGTAAAGCCAATCAATTCTGAATCAGTAAGACAATTTCTCTCTTTCTTCTTTTCCTTTTCCCATTTTGTGCATGACAGATCCAAGATTACTTCCAATCCATCCTTTAGAGACCTCCTCATTGGTAAAACCAACTCAGACTCCTCTGAGCTCTCACTAGACTTTGTTTAATTAGAATGCCTTTCTGTTCCATTTTGTTTAACAACTGCAACAATGCTTTACTGCTAATGAATAAAACAATAACATTACGACTTGTAGTAGGATTTTCTATCATATACTGAGCAGTATCTCTCGGCCAATGCCAAGCTCTACATACGTGAGTGCTTTACATACGTTGTCTTACTAAAATCCAACCCTATAAATTAGGTAGTACTATCCCCAATGTACAGAAGAGGAAATAAAGCAATTTGCTCAAAGTCACAAGCCAGTAAATGATGGAACAAAACTATAAACCCAGCAATCTGACTCCAGAATGTCTACTTGCCACCATATGGCCTGTGGATAGCGTGGGAGCGCCTGGAAGTTAACTAAAGAACTACTAACTTCTCGCTTAAATTTGAGGGAGCAAAAGAAGGATTTCTAGTGCCCTAAGTTACTTTTTTTTTTTTTTTTTTTTTTGAGACGGAGTCTCGCTCTATCGCCCAGGCTGGAGTGCAGTGGCCGGATCTCAGCTCACTGCAAGCTCCGCCTCCTGGGTTTACGCCATTCTCCTGCCTCAGCCTCCTGAGTAGCTGGGACTACAGGCGTCCGCCACCACGCCCGGCTAGTTTTTTGTATTTTTTAGTAGAGACGGGGTTTCACTGTGTTAGCCAGGATGGTCTCGATCTCCTGACCTCGTGATCCGCCCGTCTCGGCCTCCCAAAGTGCTGGGATTACAGGCTTGAGCCACCGCGCCCGGCCCTAAGTTACTTTTTAAACCAGTTCAGAGTTTAGGTGCTCCAGTGCAAGATCAATAATGTATTGAAAAGTTAGACTAAAAGTGACATTCTACCCTCAAAGAAGTCTGTCCTGCTTTCGGGAGACAGTCACAGGTACTCATATGCACAAAATGAATCTTTATTTTATACACACACACACACAGTTTATATTTGTACATAAACAATATGTATACTGCATATTCATACAGTATGTATACTGCATAGTATATATACATACACACATATACATATATACATATATGTATAATGTATGCCCATAGACACAGTTGATATTTGTACACAAATATTTATACTATAATTCGCACATTATATATACTGTATATTATATATGTGTGTATATACATGTGTGTATATATGTATATGTGTATACATACGTGTATATATGCATGTGTATATATGCATATATACACGGGTATATGTGTATATATACACACATACACACATCACTTAAGTTAACCATCCATTTTATGAATTAGAAAACTGCAGTATTCAGATGTTACACAACTCACAAGGTCACTCGATGAATAACGGGTGTATCTCACCCCAGGTCTGCCTGTTCCACATCCAGCACTCTTTCTAATACCCTAGCCAGTGAATTCCAGAATAGCTAGTGTGAATCAGCTACCCTAGGCTAACAGTGCACAACAAGAAAGGAATCAAGACAGGAAGAAACCCAGTGCCTGGTTTCTACAGACCTCTGACAAGTTTAAAAAAGAAACAAGCAAACAAAACTGTAAAGCCCGTGTGTAGTGATCACGGGGCCAATTGGAGGGGAAAAAAACATAATTTGTTCATTTACAAATACTTTTAAGCTGTTTGTCAAACAAAATGAGTTTGTCTGCCAGATGAGATCTCAATTTTCTAAGTTCATTAGCAGCTGATGAACAGAAAGGGTCACCTGGTGATTTCATAATTTGGCCCTGACTCTTGTCAAAGCCACTTAAAAAAAAAAATCCAAGCTGTCAAGAGAGAAAGGAAATGCCATTTTATCTAATTTGTGCACTATTTCTGTGCAAACAAGGGGTAGATATTTAGACATGCTGTATTAAGTTGCCATAAGCAGGGCAGGGTGGTAAAAAAAATAAAAAGGAGAAGCAGCAGGACTGTTTAAAATGCACAGTATCAGAAGCCACAGGCAGCACTAAATTGCCTGGAGGCCAAGTCTGACAGCATCTTTATTATTTTTATTTTTTTAATCCTGTAGGTAGCAAAAACATGCTTCTAAAGTACCAAAATTCCTCAAGAAGTCCATTGTCTTTTGGGCATAAGTAGGGCACAGTATTCAGGTGCTGGGAAGACTAGGAAGGTGGTTTTCCAAGTTCTAATAAAGGCCCTTGTTAGAAGAAAAAGGCTCTTATTTTTACTATTCATTCATTTTATGCTGCAAAGGAGGACCAAAGTTCTTATTGAAGCATACTAATTGGAGAAAAGCATCCCCAATATATTCTCTCCAAATTGCTCCACCAGGAGCTATCAAGGTGAGATTCAACATTGCTACTCCCAGCCAAAACGCACTTCTCTTTTGAGGAATTAATTAGATTTGGTCCCAGTCACAGCCCTGGAATTCCATCTCAGCCCCTCCAAAGCTGGGAGAGGTTACCTGGGAAAGGGTGGACTCTTCTCTCCAAAAGATAAGAAACAGTATAAAATATTCCAATCTTATAAAAAGGCACCCGGGAAGGAGGTTAGGGACCTCTCTCTCCCCCCACTCCCTCCAGAGGGTCTCTGAGAATTCTCCTCCTTCCAGAGCCTCCCCTCCTGAGGGGGTCCTCTGGCATTTCCTTCAGGTCTCACTCAGCTTAATTCTCACATCCTTGAAGAGCCTCCCTCAGTACCAAATACCTGTCCTGCCTAAACCACCATTACAACTTAACAGTAAGATAGGCTGGGCGCCTGTAATCCCAGCACTTTGGGAGGCCAAGGTGGGTGGATCACCAGGTCAGGAGCTCGAGACCAGCCTGGCCAATACAGTGAAACTCCATCTGTATTTAAAAATACAAAAATTGCCGGGCATGGTGGCTCAAGCCTGTAATCCCAGCACTTTGGGAGGCCGAGATGGGCGGATCACGAGGTCAGGAGATCGAGACCATCCTGGCTAACACGGTGAAACCCCATCTCTACTAAAATACAAAAAACTAGCCAGGCAAGGTGGCGGGCGCCTGTAGTCCCAGCTACTCGGGAGACTGAGGCAGGAGAATGGCGTAAACCCGGGAGGCGGAGCTTGCAGTGAGCTGAGATCCAGCCACTGCACTCCAGCCTGGGCGACAGAGCGAGACTCTGTCTCAACAACAACAACAAAAAAATACAAAAATTAGCCAGGCATGGTGGTGCATGCCTGCAGTCCCAGCTACTGGGGAGGCTGAGGCAGGAGAATCGCTTGAACCCGGGAGGCAGAGGTTGCAGTGAGCCCAGATCACACCACTGCACTTCAGCCTGGGTGACAAAGCAAGACTCCATCTCAAAAAGAAAAAAAAAAAAGGTAAGATAATGGTGCACATGCACTGTAATGGGTCTTCCCTCTCAGAATGTAAGCTCCATGTGAGCAGAGGCTTGTTTCGTTCCACCTTAAGTGAATGTCATGCTCCACTTCCACCTAACAGCTGGTATTATCTTCTACCCAATTTTAAGCAGGAACTAGAGAAGATCTTCGAGACTTCTGATTTGCTGGTTAACCTAAACCTCTGGAAAAGCACTGGAGAGGCAAGTTTTACAGACTATGGGGCACTAGTTAGACTGGTAACCTTATTCCCAGTGGTGATGTTATCGTCCACGGCAATAAGTGAGTGCACTGAGCATGGCATTTTCCCTACACTCCTCCTAACAAAACAGGATTTTCATGGGTGATATCTCAATATTGTTCTGAAATAGCTTTTCATTTCCAGAATTTCAGATTTCTACAATTGACACCTGATACAAAATAATATTTCAAAAGCAAATAAAGGCAATTTTATGACCAGTCCGCCTCCAAACTATCTTCCTTCCAAGAAAACTCCAAAGTCTTCTTCCAAATCCCATTCACCGCAGGCTTCCTGCATGAAGCCCTTCCCAACGTGTTGCACTCAGCTCAATCAGAATGAGAAAAATCAGGTATTTAAGTCCACCTTAAAAATCTTCATCTCTTGGTTCAAAAGGACTTAGTGAGAAAGTTACCCCCTCCCCTGACAACTCTTCTAATGCATTCCAGGCAAGTCTCAGTACATTGTTAGTGTGTCCTTACAGCCCTTCAACTATGGTAAGAGGGAACTGAACGTTCCCATTCAGATAGCTTTGGGCTAGTAGCAGCATCCAGCTAGACTTGAACATGGTTTAGTTCCTTTGATTCCCTGCTATTTACAGAGAATGACATAAACTTCTGAATGTCTTAAATGTATTTAAGTAAATAACAATGTCTTAAGAAGATGTGGCCAAACACTATAAATAGAGATGAGGATGACAGAGTTCAGGAAACCCTGCCCAGTAAAGTCCAGGAGGCCAGGGACCAAGCATCCAAGGTTCTCAGCTATGTCCACCATACCTGGTTTTATTTGTTGGCTGTGTCCTCAACCAAATCTTACCTTGAATTGTAATAATCCCCACATGTCACGGGCAGGGCCAGGTGGAGATAACTGAATCATGGTGTCGGTTTTCCCCACACTGTTCTCAGGGTAGTGAATAAGTTTCATGAGATCTGATGGTTTTACAAAAAAGGGCATTCCCCTGCACAAGCTTTCTTGCCTGCTGCCATGTAAGATGTGCCTTTGCTTCTCCTTTGCATTCCCAGTCATGTGGAACTGTGAGTCCATTAAACTTCTTTTCTTTATAAATTATCCAGTCTTAGGTGTATCTTAATTAGCAGTGTGAGAACAGAGTGGAATAAAGGTGACTCTTGCTAGGTTTTGGCAAAGAGACTGGTCACATTTTGCCCCTGCCCTAGAAATTTGTAGAAACTTGAACTTGAGAGAGAGGATTTCGGGCATCTGGTGGAAGAAATTTCTAAACAGCAAAGTGTTCAAGAGGTGAATTGGGTGCTATTAAAAGCATTCAGTTTTAAGTATTCACAAAGATATGGTTTAGAATTGGAACTTATGTTTCAAAGAGAAGCAGAACATAAAAGTTTAGAAAATGTGCAGCCTGATAATGCAATAGAAAAGAAAAACCCAGCCGGGTGTGGTGGCTCACGCCTGTAATCCCAGCACTTTGGGAGGCCGAGGTGGGCGGATCATGAGGTCAGGAGATCGAGACCATCCTGGCTAACACAGTGAAACCCCGTCTCTACTAAAAAACACAAAAAATTAGCCGGGCGTAGTGGCAGGTGCCCGTGGTCCCAGCTACTCAGGAGGCTGAGGCAGGAGAATGGCGTGAACCCAGGAGGCGGAGCTTGCACTGAGCTGAGATCATGCCACTGCACTCCAGCACTCCAGCCTGGGTGACAGAGCAGGACTCCGTCTCAAAAAAAAAAAAAAAAAAAAAACCCATTTTCTGAGAAGAGATTGAAGCCTGCTGCAGAAATTTGCATAAGTAATGAGGAGCCAAATGTTAATTGCCAAGACAATAAGGAAAACGTCTCCAGGGCATGTCAGAAGTCTTCACAGCAGCCTCTCACATCACAGGCTTGGAGGCCTAGGAGGAAAAAATGGTTTCGTGGGTCAAGCCCAGGGCCTTGCTGCTTTCTGCAGTCTCAGGACTTAGTGTCCTGTGTCCCAGTCAAGGCTAAAAGGAGCCAACGTACAGCTCAGGCCACTGCTTCAGAGGGTGCAAGGCTGAAGCCTTGGTGGCTTCCACATGCTGTTGGGCCTGGGGGTAAAGAGAAGTCAGTAATTGAGGTTTGGGAACCACTGCCTGGATTTCAAAGGATGTATGGAAATGCCTGGATGTCCAGCCAGAAGTCTGCTGCAGGGGCAGAGCCCTCATAGAGAACCTCGGCTAGGACAGTGTGGAATGGAAATGTGGGATTGGATCCCCCACACAGAGTGCCCACTGGGGCACTGCCTAGTGGAACTGTGAGAAGAGGGCCACTGTCCTTTAGACCCTGGAATGGTAGATCCAGCAACAGCTTGCATCAAGCCTCAGGCACTCTACAAAGCCACAGGGGCAGAGCTACCCAACTCCATGGGAGTCCACCTCTTGCATCAGCACGACCTAAAGGATGTGAGAATAGAAGGAAATCATTTCGGAACTTTAAAATTTGACTGCCCCATAGGATTTCGGACTTACATGGGGCCTCTGGTTCCTTCATTTTGGCCAATGTCTCAAATTTGGAATGGGTATTTTTACCCAAGGCCTGTACTCCCATTGTATCTAGGAAGTAACTAACTTGCATTTGATTTTACGGGCTTATAGGTGGAAAGGACTTGCCTTGTCTCAGATGAGACTTTGGACTGTGGACTTTTGAGTTAATGCTGAAATGAGTTAAGACTTTGGGGGACTGTTAGGAAGGCATAATTTGTTTTGAAATGAGAGAACATGAGATTTGAGAGGGGCCAAGGGCAGAATGATATAGTTTGGCTGTGTCCCCAAAACTCCCCTTGAATTGTAATAATCCCCACATGTCAAGGGCGGGGTCAGGTGGAGATAACTGAATCATGGGGGTTCCCCCATACTGTTTTCATGGTACTGAATACGTCTCATAAGATCTGAGAATTTTATAAATGGGAGTTCCCCTGAAAAACCTCTCTTTCCTGCCATCATGTAAGACATAACTTTGCTGATCATTCACCTTCTGCCATGATTGTGAGGTCTGCCCAGCCATGTGGAACTGTGAGTCTATTAAACCTTTTTCCTTTATAAATTACCCAGTGACCAGTATGTATTCATTAGCAGCATGAGAACATGCTAATACACCTGGCATAGCAACTGACACCCAGTAGCCCCTCAATAACTATTGTGAAGGGAAACTGGCCTAGACTGAACCATCCAAGGATACAGCAGCAATTTAAACCAATATTTTTTTTCTCTAAGTCCAAAATACTTTTAACTCTAGAACTCTACACTCAACTACTTCAAAAGCCAATATATATTTGTTAAGCGAATAAAAGAAAACTAAGATAGTTCTTTTCCTTGAGGTATTTATAACTCAACAGAAATACTTACAATTCATACTGCTCAGAGATTTCCATCTATCTTTTTGCCTTCAGATATATGATGAAAGACCAGGCTATGCCTCTCCGGAAGCTGACCAAAGTTTAAGTGTATCCTACCTGTCACAAAGATTGAAAAACTCCGCATCCAGAGCATCTACTAATCTGATATGTCAACTTCTCAAGTTCCACAAAATATAAGATAAAACTGACAGGTACATCTAAAAGCTCTTTCGAATTTTGTTTTCACAGCAATACATACCCAGAATATTTATTTAGATAACTTCAGAAGTTTCAATCCTCTTTTTATTTTGTTTTTGCTTTAAAATGCCCACAAGCACATCTTGTTTCAAGGTGAACACCAGGCAAATTCTACCAAAAACAACGGCAGTAACTTTTCATTGTACCTACCACAAACACAATTTTCTTAAGAACATAAAGAATAGATGGTCTGTTTTATAACTTGCACTAGTTTTAAAAAAAGCCTTCTAAATGAAGGATGAAAACTTTATTCTATAAGTAAATGAGAAAAGCTCATGAGTGAGATAAATCATTAAAATTAAAATGTCTTTGTGCTGTACACTGGAAAGGCTGTAGCCACCTTTAAACGTTCCCCATGGCAGTTTAGGAATGGTGAGCATATCTGCACAGTACCATGATGGCTAGCCAAAAAAATTAAAAAAGAACAAAGAGCAGTCTCAAGAATTTAAAAAGTGTGATCCTTTGAGGTTGTATACTCTAGGAGTAAACTTTTCTGCATACCTCAGTAATTTCCATGGATTACAATATGGCACAAAGGGGAACTGAGTCATATTACAAAAAAATTTAATTATTTTCAGACTTTTCTGTTTGCAAAGGAAGAAAAATACTAGTTTAGAAAATTTTCCACAAAATGATTATGCCTCTTTGGTTTCATTTTGTGCTTAGCAATGTTACTGCCCAAAGGGAAAAGTGCCACTTCATCTGAAAATTCATTTCTACGGAATATTTTACTGCTAACAATGCCTTATCATTAGGTTATTGAGCACTTTATGGATAAATTTCTGTTGGAAAACTGCTGCTAAAGATCACAGATTATTATAAAGAAATCATTCTAGACTTTCATTATGGAAGCCAAGCCAAAGACTTACTATTTCTATTACCACCAGCACTAGTGCTACTACTATTACTGCCAGCACTAGTACCATTACTACTCATATTACTACTTACAACTACCACCATTGTCCCAGGAAAAATACTCTAAGTCTTGTGACCAAGGGAAAAAGAAATCTTTATGTGTCTTATTTGTGAAGTGCATACTGCATGCTAAGATAGGCACTTGATAACATTACCTTGTTTACTACTCACAACAGCCCCAAAGGGTAGGCTTTTTTATTATCTGTTCCCTTTTCTATGTGAGAAATAGATGCCCAGAGAGCTTAAATGCAGAGCCTCAGAGTCCCGGAGCACTTAGTCAGCAGCAGAACCAGTGTTCAGATTCAGAGACGTCAATTCCGTAAGACAGAACGCACTATAGCCACAGACACCCTAGGATTATACTTGTTAGGAGGTGACATGCTTTGGCTGTGTCCCCACCCAAATCTCATCTTGAACAGTAGTTCCCACAATCCCCACGTCATGGGAGGGACCTGTTAGGAGGTAACTGAATCACAGGGGGCGGTTACCCCCATGCTATTCTCGTGATAATGAGTGTGTCTCAGATCTGATGGTTTTGTAAGTGTCTGGCATTTTCCCTGCTGGCACTTCTCCTTGCTCCTGCCATGTGAAGAAGGATGTGCTTGCTTCCCCTTCCACCATGATGGTAAGTTTCCTGAGGCCTCCCCAACGATGCTGAAGTGCGAATCAATTAAATCTCTTTCCTTTATAAACCACCCAGTCTAGGGTATGTCTTTATTAGCAGCGTGAGAATGAACTAACACAGGAGGGCAAGGTCTAACCAGGAAAATCTGGTACTGGAAACCCCTAAGAGGGCAGGATGTTGGGGAATCAGAAAATAATGAGGCATCTTTCATTCCCTAAAGACACTGGTACAAACCAGAATAACCAAGTCACATATTCAAAAACAAAAAAGCAAAGCACAGAAGCAAAAAAACACAAGTTTTGAAACTCTTCATCCATAGGAAATGTAGGACTTTCCAAGCTCTCTCCCAGTACCATCCACATCCTCCTTTCTCTCCCCCATCCTTAGCCAAGATTTTCAAATTACTCAGGAGAAAACAGACTCCCTTTCTCACTGTGTTCAGGGACTTCTCCAAAACCCCACCCATGGAAAAAAGAAAAGAGAAGGTGGGGCCGGGGAGGGGCTAAAGAAGACACTGACATTGAGCACCTCCTCTAGGCCAAGTACCATCTCCTTTAATATCCACAAACAGCTTTTCACCCAAACAGCGAAAGCCGCTGAGCGTGCCTGTGCCCAGAGGAGACAGAGGCAGGGAGTTCCACGACTGGCCATGCTGCAGCGAGCAGTGCCACGAAGATTTATGAGATGTTTACCACACTCCTACAGCATCGCACAGATAAGTGTTCAATGTGGCATTATTATTCACATTAGCAATCCAAAGAAGAGCTGAAAAACATGTTCTGAAACTTTAAAATGTCAGTCTCTCTCTCATCACCCTGGATCACAATGGGGCTGTCAATTTTAAAAATACCACGGCTGGAGGAGAAAATGAAACAGCCAACCACCCCACATCTGATAAAAGATACTAGACTTTTCCAGGCTTCAACGAGGAAGAACCAAATCAGTCTCCGCTCCCACCTGGCATACATAATGCCCACCAGGACTGAATGGAAGATAATCCTCCGAAACAGGGAGCAGCAACTTCGAAGAGCTCCCCCATGTTTACTGAAATTAAGACTTAACTGTGGTTTTATTTATTGCAATTCCATTTAGGAAATAAACGGTTCAAATGTCCAATTCCCACTCCCAAACCTGAAACCCGGCACAGGCTGTGAGAAGTGAAGAATGTTGCTTCTTCTCTCAGGAGAACGGCTTTTATTCCAGAATACGGATAGCTACTGTCACTTCCAGAGTCCCTCCTACCTCCCGCAAGAACACGGGAAAAAATCCTTCTCCCTAAATAGAACTTTTTTCCAGCTCCTCTCTTAAGCCACGTGGTATGTGTAGCTTCATCATTGCAGATTTCTGCCTTCTCATATAAGGCAAGCACCCCCCAAACTTTTTTTGTTCATAAGAATCTGTCCTCTTACTGCCTCTCTGTCATAATCAGACAAAGAGGGGGTGGCGTGAGAATCTCTTGCTTTCATGCAAATGGATCTAAAAATAAAGGAAAACTAATAAAGAAGGAATTGATAACCATAGCTTTTTTTGCTTTTTTCCAAAAGAATATATTTTTGTTTCCAAGTTTTCTATAGGGCCTCTGTCTCCTACAACTGCAAGGAAAATAAAGTTTATTAATGTTGAGGGGAAAACAGGGCCTGTATATTGTAAGGCTGCAAGCATGAAGATGGTAAGTTTACACTAGATGTGATGTCCAACCCCCAAACTCACATATCCAGAAGCTTCCCAGGACCCACATTCAAGTCCACGACATATGCAGTTGGGCCCCACGTGTCTGTGTATATAATTTGTGAATAATTTGCAAATGCTGGTGGAGACTGTGCAGCAGTCTTTTCCCAAACACTAGACCACAAAAGATGGTGTCTGAGTTTGATTCTTCTCAGGAGGGAGGGAAGGGGGAAGGGAACCCTGAGATCGCCCAGACACCACCAATCACAGGTGGGCCCCGAGGGCTCAGACTGGGATCGCCCAGACACCACCAATCACAGGTGGGCCCCGAGGGCTCAGGCTGGGGTATGGAGTACCTCTGCCCACAGAACTTGTTTTTAAAGTCAGAACTGCTCTCAAAGAGGAGCAAGAACAGCAAATACCAGGAGTCAGATAGCTGTCAGGGTGAAGAGCCTGACCTCTTCAGACAGACCAGAGTTCCAACCTCAGTCTCTCCTTTTGCTGCCGTGTGGCCTTGGACAAGTGGCACAAGTTCTCTAAACTCAGTTTTCTTATCCGTCTAGAAACCACAGACTCATTTGCTGAAAGTGGGAAATTTTTTTTTTTAGACGGAGTCTCGCTATCACCTAGGCTGGAGTGCAGTGGCACAATCTCGGCTCACTGCAACCTCCACCTCTTGGGTTCAAGTGATTCTCCTGCCTCAGCCTCCCAAGTAGCTGCGATTACAGGCATGTGCCACCACACCCAGCTGATTTTTATATTTTTAGTAGAGATAGGGTTTCACCATATTGGCCAGGCTGATCTCAAATTCCCGACCTCAGGTGATCTGTCCGCCTCTACCTCCCGAAGTGCTGGGATTACAGTTGTGAGCCACGGCACCCGGCCTTAAAATGGGACAATTTCAAGGGTAAAACGGAACACCATTCATGTAAAATGAGGCCAAAATCCCTCAGAGGATGCTTGAAGTGAGACTGCGTAAGCATTGTTTTCCTTTATCTTTAGCATGTCATAGGACTCAATGAATAGTAAGAGTTGTTGCTGATCCCATTTTAAGAGAACTAGTCTTTAAAGACATTTGAATTCAGGCTCCGTCTCTGTAAACTGCGTAATCTGGTATAAATTAATCCTAAAACTCAATTTCATCTAAAAAGTAGGAGTAGGATAAATACAGTAACAAGTTGTAGGGCTGCTGAAAGCTCAGCATGGGAGAATTTAAGCACTTAGCACAATTGCTGGTATACAGTAAGTATTTCATTAACTGTTAGCCATAATAATTACTACCACTACTTACTTATATGTACGTTTACACAGAAGCAAACAACTTGATCCTTGCAGCAACCATGACTATATATATTAATGGATCTATGTATAAGGAGTTTTAGGAGGGAGATGGAGAGTGAGAGAGAGAGGGGGAGAGGGAGAGGGAGAGGGAGAGGGAGGGAGAGGGAGAGAGGGAGGGAGAGAGAGAAAGAGAGAGAGAGAGAGAGGGGGGGGAGAGAGAGAGAGAGAGAGAGAGAGAGAGAGAGAGAGAAACACACTAGACATAGTGGTTAAGAATATAGGCTGTGGAGCCAGAGACTACCTAGGTTCAAATCCCACCTTTGCTATTTCTAAACTGTATAACTTTATGCAAGTCAATTGACATCTCTGGGCCTCAGTTTCTTCATCTGTAAAATGTGGCATTCGTACGTACCTCATAGGAATTCTGAAGTTTAAATAACATAATCAAGGTATAATAATTAAAATAAATTATGGCCGGGCGCGGTGGCTCAAGCCTGTAATCCCAGCACTTTGGGAGGCCGAGACGGGCGGATCACGAGGTCAGGAGTTTGAGACCATCCTGGCTAACACGGTGAAACCCCGTCTCTACCAAAAAATACAAAATCTAGCCGGGCGAGGTGGCGGGCGCCTATAGTCCCAGCTACTCGGGAGGCTGAGGCAGGAGAATGGCGGGAACCCGGGAGGCGGAGCTTGCAGTGAGCTGAGATCCGGCCACTGCACTCCAGTCCCGGCGGCAGAGTGAGACTCCGTCTCAAAAAAAAAATAAAATAAAATAAAATAAAACAAATTAAGAGTTCAAGTATTACTCAAGTATATATCCATATATATACCTACTCAAAGTAGCTAATTTAATATGTCATCAGCACTTTTTCTAACAGTTGGTTTCAATGAGAAGTGGAGAGGAGGCAGCTAGGGATTCAGAATATCAGAAAAGAAGGAGGCAGACAGAGTTTGGAGGGAAGGCTGCACCACCGACCAGCCTCGCCGACTTCTGACTGGGAGGACACCAGGCAAAGCAACTACAGAAAGGAACCTCTTTTGAGGCCCCATTAGACTCAAATTCCCAGGGAAAACAAAAAAGAGAGAAACACCCAAAATAATCCAGAAGATTCATAAGAAAAGCAAAATATAAATCTTTTAAAAATTAATCAAAGAAGGAGATAGGTCAGAAATATTATTTTCCAAGTAAAATTATCCCACCAAAAGCATCATACCAAAACACCAATAAAAAAAAACTGCAGAAAGAAAACAGCAAAGTCCCTCTTGTGGAAGAACTTGGAAAATGCAAAGAAACAGACACAGGTGGAGGAGGAGGGGAGATGTGTACCTTAAAGGTGATGCAGTAAGACTTGGGCTTCCCCCCCTCCCCTAGATGGGATGTCTCTCTGTCTCCTAGGCTGGAGATCTCAGCTCACTGCAGCCTCCGCCTCCTGGGTTCAAGCAATTCTCCTACCCTAGCCTCCCGAGTAGCTGGGATTATAGGAGTGTGCCACCACACTCGGCTAATTTTTGCTTTGTTAGTAGAGACCAGGTTTCACCATGTTGGCCAGGCTGGTCTTGAACTCCTGACCTCAAGTGATCCACCCGTCTCAGCCTCCCGAAGTGCTGTGATCACAGGCGTGAGCCACCACGCCTGGCCAGACTTGGGCTCTTTTAAAAAGTTGTTAATTAAAGAGAGTGGGAGCTTGGCAAAGAACATCAGGGACAGAAGAGGGTGATGGACCCGTGAGTAGCTGGGTATTTAAGTCAGCACAGAAGCAGCAGGCAGAGGAAAAAGACAAGAAGGGCGAATCCCTCTGGCCAGCTTATTCACCTTCCCTAGCCTGCACCTCCTCCCTTCTCAGCTCCCCTTCACCAAGACGTTAGCTCCACCTTTCTCTGCCTTTGGACGTTGTCGACAGGTATTTTCTCCTCTTTCTTCTTCCCAAAAGGATCTAGGGTGCCCAGAAGTCTGGGTTTGGGGAGATATCCCACCATCCAAATTTTACAGATGGTTCTGTAAAACCATTGTGTTAACCTACACAACCAGTACAATCAAAGCCTCCTTGCCATAGTGACTGATTCCAGTGGGCATGAGCCGGAGTTACTCCAATGATGGAGGAGCCAAAGGTAGTTGGAGGAAGAGGAGAAGCACATGGAAGAGGACAGAGCCTAGGAAACTGCAGGAAACAAGTGACGGCCCTAACCAATCTCCCCTAAGCTGGCTCTGCCTCTGGGGTTCTCAGTTATGGCAAACTTCCAGTATATTCCGTCACCTGCTTAAGCCAGTTTGTAGATTCTTCTCACAACCAAAGGCACAAAGGCACAAAGGCATCCTAACTGATACAGGCACTTGGAGGTCTGGGATCCTCCCTTACTTGCAAAATGGTTCTGAAGATAAACTGATTTTGAGTCTTATCTCAGCTTTGCCATTTACAACTGCAACCTAACCATCCCTCCTTGCCTAATCTCCATGTGGCTCACCTTTTATAAAATGAGGATCATAATCCTAGTGCACAGAGGTGTTGCATGAATTACATAAAGCAATACATGCTATCATACCTACACATTAAGGTACCTAGATGTTGGCTGGGCGCAGTGGCTCGTGCCTGTAATCCTAGCACTTAGGGAGCCCACGGCAGGCGGATCACCCGAGGTCAGGAGTTCAAGACCAGCCTGGTCAACATGGCGAAACCCCATCTCCACTAAAAATACAAAATTTAGCCAGGCATGATGGCAGGCACCTGTAAGCCCAGCTAGTCAGAGGTTGAGGCAGGAGAATTGCTTGAACCTGGGAGGTAGATGTTGTAGTGAGCCAAGATCTGGCCTTTGCACTCCAGCCTGGGCAACAAGAGTCTCATGCATCAAGTTCATTCCTTTTTCTTGCTGAGTAGTGTTCACTTGTAAGGATATGTATTTTGTTCATTCATTCACCCGTTAAGGACTTTGGGGTAGTTTACAAGTTTTGAGCTATTACAAATAAAGCTCGTAAAAAGATTTGTGTACAGGTATTTCCATAAACACAAGTTTTCATTTTTCCGGAAGTATGACTTCTGGATCATACGGTGATATGGTTTGGCTGTGTCCCCACCCAAATCTCAACTTGAATTGTATCTCCCAGAATTCCCACATGTTATGGGAGGGACCCAGGGGGAGGTAACTGAGTCATGGGGACTGATCTTTCCCATGCTATTCTAATGATAGTGAATAAATCTCACAAGATCTGATGTGTTTATCAGGGGTTTCCGCTTTTGCTTCTTCTTCCTTTTTCTCTTGCCGCCGCCATGTAAGAAGTGCCTTTTGCCTTGCACCATGATTCTGAGGCCTCCCCAGACATGTGGCACTGTAAGTCCAATTAAAACTCTTTTTCTTCCCAGTCTCGGGTATGTCTTTATCAATAGCATGAAAATGTACTAATACATATGGTATATATTTAACTTTTTAAGAAATTGACAAACAGATGGTCATACCATTTTACATTCCCACCAAAGACACAGTTTCTCTGCAACCTCACCAGCATCTGATATTGCCAGCAAATTTTACCTTATTCATTTTAATAGGTGTGTAGTGGTAGCTAATTATGGTCTTAATTTATATTTCCCTGATGTTGTTGAACATCTTTTCATGTGCTTATTTGCCATCTGTGTATTTTCCTTGGTGACATGTCTAAGTCTTTTGCCCATTTTCTAATTGGATTGTTTGGTTTTTAATGTTGAGTCTGGAGAGATTTTTATATATTCAGGATATGAGTCCTCTGTCAAATGTGTCATTTACACACTTTTCTCCCAGTCAGTGGCTTCTCTTTTCGCCCTCCTAACAGATTCTCCTACAAAGCCACATTTTAAACTGTGATTAATTCCAGTTTATCCATTTTGTTTTACGAATTGTGCTTTTGGTGTCTCAACTCATTTTAAAATCCAAGATCAGAAGAGGTACTTGGGCAAATTACCTGATACCCCCTTCCCCAATGACTAGTTTCCTCATATGTAACATGGGGAAGATAATTATGGCATCTACTTCGTAAGTTGTATCAAAAAAAGTAAAGCTACATAAAGCACTTAAACAGTGTCTGACACCCCTAGTGCTTGCTGTTATTATTTTTACTCTCTAATGAAAATAATATCTTTGTTTATTCAGACTACCTTATGAAAGTCCTCCAAGAAAATGCCTGATAACTAACTGGGGGGGGGGGGGGGGGGG
>NW_016809683.1:626788-648820 GCF_001698545.2 Rhinopithecus bieti
GGGGTGGGGGGGGGGGGGGGGGGGTAGATTAATAAACATAAGTGCAAAGGAATGATTTGGTTGAGAGGCAGATGACTAATGAATCCTCTGAACACAGACATCATGCCAAGTTTCTCAAATAAAAGGTAAATCAGAAACAAAAGAAATTCTGACCCCAAGCAGAGCCAAAAATAAAAGTAATAATTTGCCTCCTCCAACTCACAAATGCTAACTCCATCAACACTTATTCCCACTGCAAATGGCTCAGAAAGGCAAGGAAAGCACTACAGAGATGGCTTCAGTCCCATCATCACTTAGAGAAGAGCTCTTAGGCCCTGCTGAATGTTCCAAACTAGGCAGGCCAGGAATCTTCCTTTGATTATTATTGGCAGGTGAATGAAGGCAGCTGCCATCTACCTTTAGGAATGGTTATGTCCCTAATTGTGTATTAAAGATGGCTCTGAGTAATCTTAAAGCCAAATGAAAATAATATTTTAAATTAACTTTCAGGGAACTCAAGGAAAGAGGTTCTCTTCCCCCTTCTTTACTTAAATAGTTATGAAGACAAGGACACAGGACATCTCCTGCACTGATCTCTTTGGATGGATAATCTGTTTAGATATACAGTAGGTAACGTGACAAGTAAGTCTTATTTGTCACCCTGCCCCTCTCCCCACTCAACCCACCAAGGTGCATGTGTACCTGTGTATCCCTAGAAAGAACTGTGCACATCTTTCTATGTAGGAATAAATATTTATTCCCAGGTCTATCTCCCTCTCCCTAAAAAATACCACCATGGTACGGATTCATTAGTCATCTCCCAACCAACCAAATCATTCCTTTGCACAAGAGGGCAGGGACCCTACTCAATTCACCCCAGTGCTCCAGTGCCTTGAACACAGCCTAACACATAATCAAAGCTCATGAATGTAACAAGCTGCCTGGCGATGCTGGATAGATGGGTGGGTGAGTGGGTAGACAGACAACTGGATGGACAGGATGACGGGTGAATAGATCAACACAAAAATGAAAGCTAAAAGACGACTAGGGATAGCAGAGAAGATCAAAATATTCTTTCTCAACACCAGCAAAGTCCACCAATGCCTTAAAGTCACTTATCTAACTCCCCCAAGATAGCATTCACGACCTTCCTCTTAATAAAAGCTACTATTACATTACGGAATTGGTAGAGCACTCATTTCTCCCAATGTTCTAGGGGTTCTGCTTCTACACAACTTATATTTCCTATCTCAAATTGAGATTTCATTGGTCTAGACCTCAATCATCTCTGTAGCTTCCATATTGCCTGATATCTGGAAATGTCTTGGGAACGAGTTACTCCTGGACATATTTGGTGGTGTGACTCGGTTTCTAAGGCAAACTGGAGTTTTACAAGTATGTTGTAAATAGCTGGAATCCAGTAAATGCTAATGGAATTCATAGCTCCGTAAGATGACGTGACTGGCTGTTTAACAACAACAACCACCAAAAATGCAGAGGAGGTAAAGTTCAACGATTCACTAGGAGGACTCACCAGACTCAGCATATAGATGTGGCTATGACTTACAGCATCTCATGGCTATGACTCATCACAGCGAAAGGACATAGAGTAGAACCAGCAAAGGAAGAAGGTAAATGAGGCAAAGTCTGGAGGGAACCAGGTTCAAGCTTCGAGTCCTCTCCCAGTAGAGTCACACAGGACACACTTAATTCCTCCAGCAACGAGTTGTGACAACATGTGTGAAAACATGTTTACCAGGGAAGCTCATTAGAGGTTCAGTGCCTAGGGGTTTTACCCAGGACTGGTTAGGCAGCCATCCAAAATTGTAGACTCCCAGAAGGAAAACAGATGTTCAAAGTAAACTATATTGTTTGCATCAACAGTTTAAGCACAGTGACCCAGTCTTATCGGGTCTGAGAATGGTGGAAACCCTCCTAAAATCCAAGTCCCCAGATGACAGCCAAAGTCAACCTCGTAAGCAGGCCTGTCTAAGGATGGCAGTCAGGATTGTTATGTTAACTGTCTTCTGTACTCTCTTCTTTATACAGAAGAGAATTAACACAGCCATCCTGGCTGCCATCCTGTACTCTCCTCCCTATACAGAAGACAACATAGCAATCCTGACTGCTATCCTTAGAAAGGCCTGCTTAACATAACTTTTTGGGAAGTTAGTCAGTGATTCCACTAAGGCTGCCTTTGTCGACAATAGTTTTGGATTTCTTTGGGAATTACCTTTAGAGACCTCTATCTATCCAAACTATAATAAATCTCCAACATTGAAGGCAGACTTGATCTCTAATAGCCAACATATATGCAAAAACCTCTTTGGTTCAAACTACGAGTCAACAATAAAATAATAAACTGCACCTTTCTACCATGGTCTTCAGGCACAAAGGGCAAGGACCATTTATCCATTCATTCCAGGAACATGTATTTGGCACCTTCTGAATACAAAACAATGTGCAGGCTGACTGCTTGAGACACACCTATGAAAAAGGAGGCTCCAAAAGATCTACAGTTCAGCTCCCTGCTGCTCAGTAAAACACACACTTACCAGGCACACACCTGGCACCCCTTCCCATGAACACTTTGCAGAAAGCCAGCTGCGTATCTGTGTGTTTTGGGTACCTTGAGCAACCTACTTTGATTTTCCCTGAAAGTAAGATTAAAATGCCTAGCTTCAACAAAAACAACAACAACAACAAAACCCCTGTTTTAAAAAATGACTGAACTAGCCTCCAATGTCCCCAGTGCAACCCAGGTTTTATTTTTCCAGAGCATGCAGAGTGCAGTCAAGTTCAGCCTCCTCTTCTCTACCTTCATTCATTTTCTAGCTCATTCCAGTCAGGTTCCTGGCTTTCAATGGCCTGTAAAGGCCAGCAACCTCCAATCTGTATCTCCCACCCTAACCTTGCTCCAGAACTCCTGGCTCATATCCCACTACCTGGCCCAATATATTCACTTGGATATATGGAAAAAGTACCACTAATTCAATGAGACTGAAACTGAACTCCTAATGTTCTCTTCCAGACTGGTTTCTCTTGCAGTCTTCCCAGTTAGAATACATGGACAGCTCCCAAACTCCACCAACTTCATTCCTTTAGCTGCTCAAATGAACTCCACCAGCTTCATTCCTTTAGCTTCCTTTAGCTTTAGACACACCTTTGACTCCTCTTCCTCTGTTAGTCTCATATCCAATATCTCTGAAAATCCTGCTGAATTTACCTTGAAGACACACCTGGATTCGGACTATATCCCAACACTTTGGCCACTACAACGCTTGGTCCAAACCACCAGCATCTCCAGCTTGAATAAGACAACTGTCCTAGTTTCCCAACTGATCTCCCTGCCTCTACTCTTGTCTGCAAGCTCTTCTCAAGTCAGTAACCAAGGAGGTCTTTTAGAAAAGCAAGCCAAGGAATCTCTTTCCTCTGCCCCAACCACTCCAGTGGCTCCCAACTTCAGAGTAAAGACTCGACCCTGGCCGGGCACAGTGGCTCACACCTGTAATCCCAGCACTTTGGGAGGCTGAGATGGGTGGATCACCTGAGGTCAGGAGTTTGAGACCGGCCTGGTCAACATGGTGAACCCCTGTCTCTACAAAAATACAAAACTTAGCCAGGTATGTTGGCAGGTGCCTATAATTCCAGCTACTGGGGAGGCTGAGGCAGGAGAATCGCTTGAACCCGGGAGGCAGAGGTTGCAGTGAGCCCAGATCACACCACTGCACTCCAGCCTGGGTGACAGAGCAAGACTCCGTCTCAAAAACTAAATAAATAATAAATTAAAATAACAACCATCATTATACCTAATGTCCCATTTCTCTTCCATTTAAAAAATGTTCATTGTCATTATGAACTTTGTCTAATGCCTCCCTCCTCTTGCTACATTGTTATGATTATTATTTTTTGAAATTTATTAAGGTGACATTCACATAAAATAAAATGAACTATTTTAAACAACTCAGTGGCATTTAGTGCATTCACAATGTTGTGCAACCACCACCTCAATCTAATTCCAAAACTTTCCCATTAACTCCAAAACAAAACCCCATGCCCATCAGGCAGCTTCTGCCCTTTCTCCCTCCCTCCCAGCCCCTGGTAATAACCAATCTATGTTCCATCTCCATAAATTTACCCACTCTGGATATATCTTATGAATGAGATCAAACAATAATGTGACCTCTTGTATCTGACTTCTTTCTCTGCCCCCTGCTAGAAATTAAGTTTATGGCAAGAGTTTTGTAAGCTTCATGTGAGGTGTTGGGAGGATCAGATACTGAAACCAAAACCAGGAGTGGGTAGCTGTAGCAAATGGAGCTAGAGACACAAGTGAGCGTGCTGCAGTCCAAAAGCCTGGCCTCCAGGGCAGCCCAGAGTCTCACCAATAAGCTTGGCACATTTTCCAGACCCAGTGTTTACAGGATCTTCTGCAGAAACACCTCTTCACATAATCACATACAGCAAGAGGACAATGGTTCCTTGAACACTTTCCAGGAACATGGCTATATCATTACATTAAAATTACCTGTAATGTGACATCTCGTCAACTATAAGCTCCTTGAAAATGGGGCAAGAGCTAATTCATCTTTGAATCTGGGTACCCAGAGCAGTGTCCGGGCCTTGGAAGGCTTTCAGTGATGCAGTGATGCCAGCTGTGCTGCTCGAAGGAAGATAAGACTCTGAGCTGACTTCAAATCCTCTTCCTTGCAATTTCAAACCATGCAACTTCCAGAAAGACAGCTGGAGAGGCAGTTTGTTGCAGCAGGTAAAGCAACAACAAGTCATTAAGAGCAAAGCCCTAGAGACAGTGTGTCTGTGTGCAAATCCCAGCTCTCCCACCTCCAAGCTATGTGACCCTGAGTTAATTTCTTAACTTCTCTGTGCTCAGTTTCATTATCTGCAAAATCAGGAGGACAGTCATGGTACCTACCTCACAGGACTGTTTGGGATTAAATAAATTACATGGAGTGTTTAGATAAGGAACCAGTGCATTGTAAGTGTTCAATAAGCATTCACTTTCATAACCAAGTCTTCACTTTTTTAAAAATAGACTTTATTTTTAGGATCACAGCAAGATAGGAAGGCACAGAGAGATTTCCCATATACCTCCTCCTCCCACATATGCACAGATTCCCCCATTCTCAACATCCCCATCAGAGTGGTAAGTTTCTTACAACTGGTGAGCCTACATTGATACATCATTATCGCCTAAAGCCCACTGTTTCCATTAGAGTTCATTTTTGATAAATATTCTATTGGTTTTGAGGAATGTGTACTTACACATATCATACAGAGTAGTTATACTGCGCTAAAAATAGTCTGAGCTCTGCTGATTCATCCTTTCCTCTTCCCAACCCCTGGCAACCACTGATCTTTTTACTATCTCCATAGTTTTGCGCCTTTTCCAGAATGTCACAGTTGGAAAACAGTAAGTAGCCTTTTCAAACTGGCTTCTTTCACTTAGTCATATGTATTTAAATTTCTTCCATGTTTTTTCATGGCTTGATAGCTCATTTCTTTTCAGCGCTGAATAATATTCCATTGCCTGGATATGCTATGGTTTATTTATCCATTCACCTTAGCTGCTTCCAAGTTTTGGCAATCATGAATAAAGTTGCTTTAAACATCTATGTGAAGGTTTCTGTGTGGACATAAGTTTTCAGCTCCTTTGGGTAAATATCAAGTTGTGAGATTCCGGGTTGTATGGTAAGAGTATGTTCAGTTGCATATGAAATTGCCCAACTGTCTTCCAAAGTGGCTGTACCATTTTGCATTCCGACAGCAACAAATGAGAGTTCCTGTTGCTCTACATCCTCACCAGCATTTGGGGTTGTCAGTGTTCTAGGTTTTGGCCATTTTAATAGGTGTGTAGCAGTATGTCACTGTGGTTTTATTTGCATTTCCCTGATGACATACGACATGGAGCATCTTTTCATGTGCTTATCTGCCATCTGTGTATTTTCTTTGGGGAGGTATCCGTTAAGGTCTTTGATCCACTTTTTAAATTGGGCTGTCTGTTTTCTTCTTGGTATGTTCATCCAGCTCCTTGTAGGGAGAAAAGAAAAAGGAAGCCTTGCCAGAGTGCTGAGAGTCAGCAAGAAGACAACAGCAGCTGCTCCCTGCCCCTACCACCAAGGTGTGTGGCACATGTAGGTTGGGGGGAATCCAGATAGTAAGTCTTCTGCAGTAATAAGTAAATGGAATCAAACAGTATTTATGGAATGTTTACAAACCACAAGGCACCCTGCACAATGCTGGGATCATAAACAAGAAAAAAGCCCAGTATTCCCCTGCCCTGATGATGCTCACGATCCCACATGTATCGTATCACTGGATCAATTTCACACAGTGATACGTACACTGGAGTTGCACTTCTTTGAGGATGCAGCAAAAGGAACCGGTGTTTCACACAAAGACTATCCTCTTTGCATCTCCCCATGAACTGTTTGTGAACTTCCAAAGCTGTTGAAGACAGACCCAATAGCACCATTGAACCTATTTCCCCCTCAGCCTCAGAACCTGGGCACAAGCTCTTGACACTGCCTGCTGGGTCTCAAATCCCAGACCCATCCTCATCCATTCTTCTTACCTTATTCAGAATCTCAGTACATCCTTCCCTAACACCCACCCACCGCCCATGTATTGAAAAGATTGAGGTCCTGGCCAGGTGTCGGGTGGCTACACCTGGATCCTAGGGCACTTTGGGAGGACCAGGTGGGACGGATTACCTGAGTCAGGAGTTCGAGAGCAGCCTGGCCCAACATCGGAAAAACCGTGTCTCTACTAAAATACAAAATTAGCTGGGCGTGGTGGTGGGCGCCTGTAATCCCAGCTACTCAGGAGGCTCAGGCAAGAGAATCGCTTGAACCTGGAAGGCAGAGGTTGCAGTAAGTTGAGATTGTGCCACTGCACTCCAGCCTGGTGACAGAGTGAGACTCCATCTCAAAAAAAAAAAAAAATTAGGTCCTGTGTGATGTATTTCCCTAGCCTCCTGGACTTTTCTAGATGGAATTACCATTTATACTTATGAACATATACAACTATATGATTAGCTTCCATGCCCCCACTAAGCAGTGAGCTCAGAGAATGTGCCTGTTTTGACCAGCACTAGTTCCCAAAAACTTAGCATAGCACCTGTGCACAGCACATAGGAAGTTGTCAATAAATATGTATTATTAGATGCAAGGACAGATGGATAAATAGTCTAAATTTCCAGTGAGGCGTGGGCCTCACACTCTGTATGTCTAAACCAGCACTTTCAATGGAAATATTATATAATGCTAGTTAGCCACATGTGTAGTTTTTTCATTTTCTAGTAGCCACATGTTAAAAAGAGCTAACAGGTGAAACTAATTTAAATAATATATTTTATTTCCTCCAATGTCTGAAAATACTATCATTTCAACATGTCATTAATATAAAATAACTGAGATATTTTATAGTTTTCATACTAAATATTCAAAATCAGATGCATATTTTACACTTAAGTATATCTCAATTGGGGTGCTAAATTTTCAATGACAGAAGTGAAATAATCCCTCCAAAACCAGAAGTTTGTGTTAAACAAACAAACAAACAAACAAACCACACACACACACTTTACACTGCTTCAGTTTTTAGATGTAATAGATTTTAAAATTTGCAGTTCAGTTCCTCAGTGGTACTAGCTACATTTCAAGCACTTGGTAGTTATAGGCGGGTTTTGCTACCACCCAGGAGAGCACAGAAAAAAACTACAGTAGTCTGCATGCAACAGACACCAGATCTCTCACTCTGAACAAGACACAGCATGGGGGAGGGGAAGAGAACTAGCATTTATTATGACAAAATTATAAAACTTTCCAACCCATTATCTCATGGAATACATAACAATCCTATAAAACAGGTATTGCTGTTTTCACGTTTGCAGGTAAAGAAACTGGTTGAGAGAGTTTACACTGACCAAGATCATATAGCTAGTAAGCGCTGGTCAGGATCTGAACCAGTGACTGGCTGAACCCAAAGCCATAGCTCGATACTCTTGGTCCCACAGTACTCTCTGGGCCTCCAAGGAAGGCAATAAAATTTCCTTCTTGACTCCCTAGAAGCAAATTACATAAGGCACATGAATGCACGACTCTACCATGATGTGGTGACTCCATATTGTTCACAAATATCAGCTGTTTAGCTCTGAGCACACCAAGATAGAACTCCTCTGGCCCAGAACAGCCATGGGACCTACTCTAGCCAATGAAATAAGAATGCATGCAACTCACTGGAAGCTTTAGGAACCATTATGCGCCCTTTTCTCTCTACCTTAAGGACTAGCAGTAGTCCTGATAGAGACTGCCTCACTATCAGGATCCCATAGTGAAGACAACATGCAACAGTGCCATGAGTAGCCTGTGATGCACTTGTAGTATAGGGAGTGGGAGGAATTTCTTTTTTTTTTTTTTTTTGAGATGGAGTCTCCGCTCTGTTGCCCAGGCTGGAATGCAGTGGCATGATCTTGGCTCACTGCCACCTCCGCCTCCTGGGTTCAAGCGATTCTCCTGCCTCAGTCTCCCGAGTAGCTGGGACTACAGGCGTGCACCACCACGCCTAGCTAATTTTTGTATTTTTAGTACAGACGGGGTTTCACCATGTTGGCCAGGATGATCTCGATCTCCTGACCTTGTGACCCGCCCGCCTCGGCCTCCCAAAGTGATTTTTTTGTTCTATGCAAGATTTGTTACTGCAGCAAAACCTAACCTGCCCCCGACTCATATACACATGATTAACGCATGAACAGAAGATGGGTAAATTGGGTGTTCAGGGAAAAGTGGGTGATTCTGAGCTCTTGCTTATGTTAACTGCAATAACCCTGCAGTCTGCTCCTCCCTAAAGTCAGTCAAAAGGCTATTAGACCACCAACTGCAGTGGGGTCTGGTTTCATCCCTACTGGTATTACTGTATTTCTTACAAATAGCTCATTAAGGCAATTATCAGTCATTAGCACAGTAGCCTGAGCAACAGTACAAGCACACACATTAATAAAACACAATTCAGCAGAGCGAGTAAAGACATGAACAAACTAGGTTCCCTTGTGGGACACTCATGGCTGAAGAGAATTTCCACTACACTAAAGCCAGGTACTCCGGAGAAGTATGCCAATCTCAGCACCTCTTAAGTGATCATTTGCATGAGATTCAGTTCAACCAACAAAACCTGAGTCTTGAAGGATTACTAGGAGTCTGACAGGGAAAAAAAGTGAACAGGCTTTCCAAGGAAAAAAAGATTTCCCAAATATTCGCAACGTGGAAGAGCATGCTGAATTTAGGAAGGGGTAAAATCATGATTTGGTATACAGAGGTTGGGCCCAAGACCAGGAAAGAATGCCGGAGCCCAACTGGGAACAGCTTTATTATGTCAGGGTAAGTTGTTCCAACTTTTTCTAGAGGCAAGAAGAAGTAATCAAAGAGGCTCAAGCAGGGAATGCCATGAGCTGCTCTGAGCCTTAGAAAAGTCATTCTGGCAGTATAAGAATGATGGATTAGGAGACACAGGAAGGAGGAGGCCGGAGCATCAGCTAGTGCAATACTTCAGGCCAGGGATAATGGGAGCCCAGCCCAGAACTGTGACAGATGGAAAGAAAAAGACCAGCACACAGGAAATGGGCTGACCAGGGCTGAGCGCTCAATTGGATGACCTAAGTAAGAGAGGAACAAGGAAAGGGGAAATTGGATAGAGAAAGTCTCTAAGGATGACTGTGAAATTTCCACCTTGGGTATATAACAATGCCTTACAGGGGACTACTGGAAACTAATTTGATAGGTTTAACCCAGGTGGCAAATGCAGAAAACCATTAACAACAGGTACACACAGACATTAAAAACTCATTTATTTTCCCACTCAAGGGCACTTAATAACTAAGGTTCCAGGAGTACACACCCCAAAGGGTTGGACCATGAAGTCAGGGCCATGCTAAGCTCCACGTATGCTCTAAAACATACTGGGAATTGTGCCTGGCCTCCCCTGCCTTCTCACGTTCTGACATAGCATCTCACCTGCCCAGAACTTGTGACGGTCACTTGGTTTCATTTTGGACGAGGCTCTTTTTGACATGTAATGTCTTCTGTTCATCACTTCCCACAGACACGTGCACAAGTGATGACTCTCTCTTTGCATATTACGGTGCCTTTTCTCTTCATTCAAGTCTCCTAGGAAAACTGAGATTCAAACCAGAGCCTCCTGGTGTGCATTTTCCAGCCAGGGTGCATTGTCACTGGTGAGGCCTCACTCAATCACACATTCATCTTTCATCTGCCGGGCTGAAGGCACAGATGGCCCAGGCCTTGCCGGGCCATCCTGTCCATCTATCAGTCCCTCTGCAATGATCCCCTTGGGGTTCTGGGCTATTACCAAGTTTCCCTTTGTGTGGATATTTCATTCCATAAGCACAGTCAAGCCTCAACAGCTGTCCAGGCCAACACAGATCAAGAAATTTCTTCACAGTTTATTTGCTCATCCAACAAATATGTACTCAGACCTGACAACACACCAGGCCCTGTGCTAGACAATGAAGCACAGAGATGAAAATGATCTGTCCTTCAAGAAGTCCACAGCCTCCTCAAGGAGACAAAGATACTAAAAGACAAGTAAGACAGAGATATTTCTGGTTTTCTCCCATTAGGTGGTTCCAAATTGGCGTATGAATACAGACTATTCTCTTAGTATTGGTTTAAGTGGTGGTATGAAGTACATCTACTGCATTAAGAAGTGCCACTCTAGACCGGGCACGGTTGCTCACCCCTGTAATCGCAACTCCTTTAGGAGGTCGAGGCAGGTGGATCATCTGAGGTCAGGAGCTCGAGACTAGCCTGGCCAACATGGCAAAATCCCGTCTCTGATAAAAATACAAGATCGCACCATTACACTCCACCCTGGGCAACAAGGGCAAAACTCTGTCTCAAGGGGAAAAAAAAAAAAAAGTGCCACTCTTAAGAAGCAACAAGCTTCCTCAGGCAAGACTGTCAAGCCCTAGTCCTAAGAAGCTTGTGGAAATATACCAGGATTGCATATTCTTTTGTTCATCTCTGATAGTCAAATGCCACAAGACCAGAAACAAAACCAGAAACAAAACAAAAGCAATGTCCCACACAAACATCCTGGTGGAGGACAGATGAGTCTGACATCTGGAATCTCTTCTGCTCAACGGCCCATCAGATACATAAAACAGAATTGAGAACGGTGACCATTCATCTTCAGAAAAGTTGAAGTCTAGTCACTCCCATTTGAACACAACCATTGAGGAACAACATGCAGCTTCTGTTCGACCTCGGCTGTGGCTTGATGACAAAACACTACTGCAGGATGTTCCATCTTTTCTGCCTAGTAAAGATCTCATAGTGAAATGCATCTTCACAGTAAAGAGAGGAAGCCCAGGTACCCTTGAACTCCATCCTTTTCTCCATCTTGACTGGTATCTCCAGTATTTCCCAAACTCTTGCATTCTGTGATGCTCCAAACTTCAGCCTTAAATACCTTATAGGAAAATCTCCACAATAGAACAAATGTCACATTAGAACAACTCAACAAACACTGAACAAATATGCAAGGAGGGAAACAATTATTTACTGAGTGTTTAAATCATGCCAGAGATACTCCACACTCTTGCAACAAGCCTAAAACGTAAGTATTACTTTTCCCTGTTTAGAGGAAAACCTTTAAAAGCATCACTGAAGTTAACTTACTTATCTCAATGGGGGAAGATGCTGAGGCCAAGAGATGCTGAGGCCAAGAGTGTAAATCATATCTCGTCTCCAAAATTAATATCCTTTCCATGACATAGTATTCACTCTCATTCATTCATTTCAAATTCCAGAATGCTCTCCAAGAAAGGCTAGTCGGATGGACTGTCAACCTCTTCTAAGTGCCTCTATCACTCAAGTCATTCTCTTCAACCTGACCTCACCCCTGATAATCTATCCCTAAAGCTAGGGATGACACTGAGCACATGACAGGCAAGCAAATGATGCTTTTCCAACAGTCCCCACCTGGGCCCAACAGGGTCAAATACTTTGGTTCTGGACATATCAATAATAATGACTGTGATGGTTAGTTTTACGTCAGCTTGGCTAGGCTATGGTCCCCAGTTACTTAATCAAACACCGTCCAGGTGCTCCTGTGGTTATTTTGTAGATGCGGTTAATATCTACCATCAGTTGACTTTACGTAAAGGAGACTATCCTCCATTGTATTGATGGGCCTCATCTAATCAGCTAAAGGCCTTAAGAGGAAAAACCGAGTTTTCCTGGAAGAAAAATGCTGCCTGTGCCTCAGGACCACAGCTTTATTTTCTGCCCAAGTGTCCAGCCTGCCAGTGTGACCTACAACTTTGGACTTAGCCCTACAATCACATAAACTAATTCCTTAAAATCAAGGTACATGCGCAGGCGCGTGCGCGCGCGTGTGTATGTGTGTGTGTTTACACAACTACACCATCCTATTGGGTCTGTTTCTCTGGAGAACCCTGATTGATACTAACATATGCATAATGTAATTTCATACAGGCTATCTGATACTCACAACAGGTCACCTATGTAAGTATGATCCCTTTTTGTTGAAGTGAAGAAACTGCAGCTCCCTGCCTGCAGCTAAATAACATGTCCAAGGAACACACAGATATTAAATGACAAGGCCATAATTTAGACTCATATCTTCAACTCAACATGGCATGCTGCTTTCCACAAGACACGCTGCCCCGCAAAAGTCACCATAATTCCTAATGAGAATAGCCCAGGCAAGGAGGAGATTTAATGATCTGCCACTGAATATATCTAGAAAAACAGTCCAAGATGCAAGCCCACAGCCCAGCCAAACTGGTTCTTCTCACCTTTTGTTGGGGAGGCACAGTCTGGCAGCCTAGCACGTTCAATTTCTCCCAGGACAGTAGTGAGACCAAAGGAGAACTGAGGAAGGGGCCAGCAGAAGCTAGAACTTCCTCCAGTCCTCATCACCTCGTCTAAGCCAGGGACCTCACAGTCTGCACCCTTATCGCTGCTGTCCAGCTGTTCAACACGAATGCCAAAAATCATTGTTCTTCATTAATTCACTGGAAGCCGTCATGCAAACCTCATTAAGAGGCACTGTAATTGTTCTGTGAATATTGCCCATTTTCCAATTATGTTCCTTTCCTCATGCCGGGAGAATGCGCCATCGGAGAAAAAACACTGGGTTGCCTTCATCTGTTTTAAAATAAGTAGGTGAGGGATTGGCTTTTGATGGTGGCTTCTACAACCAGAAAGGACTCTTCAGCCAAGAACCATTCTTAGTAATCTGATGGTGTGCAAAGTACAAGCATCTGTCTGTCAACCCAGCCCAGGGACTCGCACACCTGGGCTTGCCACTTCAGGGAAGAGACTGCCTGGCCATGAATTCTCAGCACAGAATTGTAGCAAAGATCTAACTCTGTCTTTCTGTGAATCACACTGGAAGGCATGTATGTATTCACATCCATGCATATGGCTAGGGCTGTGCAGTCTCATGCATCTTCAGAGAACCAGAAAGGGTTTGTGGTGTGAGTAAAATCACCAGGAGAGGTGCCATGGAAGTAAGAGATTCAGCTGCTGAACCATTTGCAGATCATCGTAAGTACTACTTATGAGACTATCAACTGTTCATCACCTCCAAAAACACAGGCAACCCTCCTGAGTCCAATTATCTCCAAACTTTTCCTCTTTTGTATTCAATTTTGTCATTAAATAAGCAAACAAAGGCATGGCCTGGTGTTCCAATGCCCATACTGTTTTCACAAATAAAAAGGGTGTAAGAGTGATGGGAACTCCAGGCCTGACTTGGCGAGCAACGCCTGTGGGCTGCGGGGGAGGAAATGAAGAGCAAAAATTCATCCATGAACAGGGCAGGACAGCACCTGGATTTTCATGCCTGGTTTCATCCTCCATAAGCAGTCTGGCTTCCAGGTAGGTAGGCAGACTCTTAATTTGTTCGAGTTATTATAACAAAATGCCACAGACTAGGTAGCTTATAAACAACAGACATTTATTTCTCACAGTTCTGGAGGCTGGGAAGCCCAAGGTCAAGGCCACAGCAGATTCAGTGTCTGGTGAGAGTCTGCTTTCTGTTCACAGATGGTCATCTTGCTACGTCCTCACATGGTGAAAGGCTCCCTTGTGTCTATTTTTAAGGGCACTAATCCTACTCATGAGGACTCCACCCTCAAGACCTCACTGCCCAAAGGCCCAACTCCTAATACCATCACATAGCAGGTTAGATTTCAACATACAAATTCTGACATATATTCAACACACACATTCAGACCATAGCAAGCAGGCAGGCAGGCAAGCGGGTGGGCAGGCAAGCGGGTAAGCGGACAGACAGACGGATGGATGGGTGGATGGACAGACGGATGGACAGACAGATAGATACAGACAATGTTGGGGCCAAGATTCAAAGTCAGCCATATCTGACTGCCAAAATTAATATCCTTTTCACAACACAGTATTCTCAATCATTTCAAATTCCAGGATGCTCTCCAGGAAAAGTGAGTCTAACACACTGTCAACCTCCTCTAAGTGCCTCTCTCACTCAAGTCATTCTCCTCAACCTGACCTCACCCACCACAATCTGCCTCGACAGCTAAGACCCTGGGAAGTGTGGGGGTGGGAGGGGGGGGCATGTATACACACACACATAGACATTTATATATGTATACCTGTTTCTATACATACACACGTGCATATGTATACAGACATACATATATGCATACACATATACATACAATCAAATATATACACTGGAGGCTCAGCAGTTTCCCTAAGGTTCACCTCAGCCAGGCACACAAGTTTCTTCAAAACCTGGTGCTTGCTGACAACCCTGTCTCCCATCTAGTCCCTTTGAAGGCACTTATTTTCAAAGTCAAATGTCAGTACATTTGCAGGTACTGACACCTCCACTTAGAGGTATTTAAAGTACTTGTCTACTGGATACTTTCTAAGCCCTTTGCATATATATACATTCATTTAATGCTCTAAATAGCTCTGTGAGGGAATCAGTACTGCCACCCCATTTTACAGCCATAGACAGATCACTTGTTTGTGTTTCTCTTTTTCTCTCTCTCTCTCTTTTGCAGGGGAGCCTTGGAGCAGACCCCACAACCTTCATGGCTGCATACCCAGCACGCTATCCATTGTTCTCATGACAGCCAAGCCCAATTCACTGCACAAGAGTGTTTGAGTTGCTGCACATCCAGACAAGAAGGGACCACAGAGAGGTAACAGGCAAAGTCTAGAGCACGGAGCTGCTGGAACTGGATTCAGCTGCCTGATAAAGTTGGGGGCAGGGAGATTCATGCTGGCTAAACAGCTGCCTAATAAATCTGCCCTCCCATCACAGACAGGCTCTCACCGATATTAGCATTCAGTAGCACACCTTCTATTGGCAAATGCTTCATTGTCATTTTTATTAGTTATGCCTTACAACTTCCCCGCTAGGTCAATATTATCAAGGGGGTCAGCGGTAAGGTAGGACAAAATCATTATCCATTCATGATAGATGGAGAAGCTGAAGGAGGGAGGAAAGGGGGAGGGGAGGAAGGAAGAACAGGGTAGCATGGTGGTGCAGGCAGCTTCACACTGCGGAAGAAGGGCCTTTACAGGCAGATGACCTAGGTTCAGACCCCAGATCCACAACTAATTTGACGTTGGGCAGGTTCTATGCTTTAGTTTCTCTCCGATAAAAATGGGGATGGTTCATGTCTCCACTCTTGGATTAGGCACTAGTCCCCCAGCCAGGTGGTGGTTCCTTCTCATCAAGACTCAGACCTTCCCATCCAACCGTGCCCCATCAAGTCACGTACCAAACCCTGCCGTCTTCAGTTGATTCAGGGCATGGGTTAAAATCTGAAATCACCCTATTGGTTTATAGTTTGTTTGTAGTCTGTTGCTGCAAGGAGAACATACACTCTACAAGGACAGGGACCCTATCAACTCACTCAGGGTTGTCTTTCCAGAGCCTGATAAATTATAGGTGTTCAATGAATATTTTCTGAATAAATACAGGACAGGGAAGGGAAGGAAGAGTAAGAGGGAGAAGAGAGGAGGGGAGGAAGTTCATTCAGCAGCTGCACTAGATGGTATTTGACCTGAGAGAAGGAAGGTGAACTGTGGCCCTGAGAAGAGCTCCAGAAAAAGGGAGGTTCTCAATCAGTATTTGTTGACAGCCTATAAAAGCCTGACTTTTCCCTCCTGAATGAATTAAGCTTGTTCCTTCTGCTTCTTGAGGGTAGTCTCTCTGTATCCTGCCCTTCCATGCTTCATGGACCTGAAGAAATGATACACAGCAAATACCTACCGAATAATGAAAACAAAGAGATTTGCCTGTGATTTTTGTTGGTTTTTAAACACATTAGGCACCCCAGGCAGGACCAGGGAGCCCAGTGGCTTTTTCATGGCAAATTGGCAGGGTAAGAACTCAGCAGGGCAAGAGTCCAGGACTTCCCCACCTTCAGAAACTTTGTACACTGTGGTCTCCCTTGGGTGGGCTGAAAGTTCTATTAGTCCCTCCACAACTAGATTCTGACTAGGGCTGCAGACTACACAGCATTCCTATTTCCCAGCACCATCGCAGGAACGGATGCCTAATTACTACTTGGGCACATGGTATGCACTCAATAAATACTGACTGACAGGCTGATTTATCATCATGCCCAAAAACAACTTCAAAGACCACCAGCCTGAGGAGGACTGGATGGACTGACGTCACCAGCAGCACAGTCCCAGATGTCAAACCACTTCAGAGTTCGCATGGGCTCCTGGGGGCTTTGTGATCCAAAAGTATGGCTCATAACAGCCAACTTTTGTCAGTCCCATCATCATATCTCATTATGTCTCCTCCCAGTGGTGTGTGAGTACAAAGCTCTTCATTGCGCTAATATTCTATAAAGTTCATGGCACAGCTGAAAAATGAGCTATTTCACACATACGAATGCTCTGGATGACTTTTTTAAAGTTCAGACCTTCTGGTCACAAGCTCTATCCCTCTGCTGTCATCTAACAATCTCAGGTTTTTCTCCCCTTGCCAATTATGCCACTATCCAGGGCAACTCCAGCAGGCCTGTGGCTATCCATCCACAGGCTGTTTCACTAAATCCTTAATTTCCCTGATATCAACAAACCTCCCCACCGAACCTCCTTAGCACCAGCTCCAGCCCCTGACATCAACTAAGGGTTGAAGTTAACTGCCTAGACTTCAGATAATTAAGTTACCTTTATTAATTACCTAATCCCACTAAATCCACCTCATTTAATCCCCACCTCCTCAACCACCCCTTCCACATTTCCCATGGGGTGAAAGACTGCCCTGAATCTGAACCTTGCCTACTCCGTATAAAATCTCTGTAACCCTAAGGAAGTTTGTTTCTAAGAAACTCCATTTCTTTTTTTACACTCTGGGCCACTCGTGGACCAGTTGTTCACCAAAGCCTGGGCACAGGGTGAGACATTTCCTAGCCTCCACACAGTGAAATGTGACCACGTGACTAAGCCCTAGCCAGTAGGACATGCGCAGCGTGATGTGGGCCCTACCCGCAGGTAATGCCCTCTGCTCACTGGACATCAGTGTCCAGAGCTTGCATGTGGATGATCCAGGGTGTTTCCTTAAGCCGGGGTCACTGTGTGGAGCAGAGGCACCTCCCCTGCTTTCATTCACTCCACATAGTCACTCATTCTGTGAGTGCAAAATAAACATCCTGGGCCATTATGCATTTTGGGGTCCATTCAGCCTGCTTTAACTAATGCACTATTCTTCCTGCCTAAAGGAATAGTTATGCTGATCAAATAATGAAAATTTGCAAACCTCCCCATATAAGATCTGACGTAAGGCCTGACAATAAAATAGATGTTTTTTTCTTCCCTTCATTTTCTCCCACAGCATTTTGCCATAACTTCTATTGTCATTTTATGTTTATTAATTTTTTTAGAGACTAGGTCTCACTTTGTCACCAAGGCTGGAGGGCAGTGGCATAATCATAGTTCGCTACAGCCTCAAACTCGGGGGCTCAAGAGATCCTCCCACCTTAGCCTCCTGAGTCCCTGGGACTACAAGCGCATGCCACCACGCTCAGCTAATTTTTTATTTTTAGTAGAGATCAGATGTGGTCTTGTGGTGTTGTCCAAGTTGGTCTAGAACTTCTGGCCTCAAGCAATCCTCCCGCCTCAGCCTCCCAAAGTGCTAGGATTATAGACTTGAGCCACCATCCACAGTCTCTCATTTTAAAGTCTTGGGGCTAAATACTACAGGATAAAATAAAGAAGAAAAAAATTAATCACACACCGATTATACTGCCAGGCCCTATACTTCCTCTCTACCCCAGTGCTACCATCTGATTCACCACCTTCTCATTCGTCGTGGCACCTGAACCAGGCTTGCTATATCCACACTTGCCCTTTTCTTCTGGTTCTTCTCCCTGCTGCTGCTCAGGAGACACACGCTGTCTAACTCACCCCAGCAATGCTACACCCCTGCTGGAAACCTCCAGAGGCTCCTCCTGGGCTAAGTGCACCACCTCCTCTTCTGCCTCCCACATGGCTCTCTGCTCCAAGGTACCTGACACCCTGCACCACCAACATCATATATTTACTTATCAGTTTCACAGCCCCGGACTGCAAGCTCCTTGAGGGCAGGAACCTTCCTTAATCACCACTGTATCTATTGCAGATGTCTGTTTAGTCACCAGGGATACAGTGTGAAGAGAACAAACAAATATCTCTGTCCTCCCAAGATTCTCCTCCAGTTTAGGAATCTCTAATTGCTTCATGGCTGGCAGAGGTGGTGACTAAGGCAGAGAAGGCGTTAGGAGAATCCCAGCTTCACCCGCAAATGCTGTTGCTTCCTAAGCACAGATGACCTTGGTTACCTTCTCTAAGTTTCAATGTCTTCATCATCACGAAGTTAGAAAAAAATGGCAGCTACTGAGGGCTACTGTGGGGTCAAAGGAGACGGTGTAGTCCAAAAAAAATGCTTGGAACAGTGCCTGACACACAGCAAGCAAATACTAGTTTACCTCCCCACTCTGAAAAGATAAACTCCTAGAGTACAGAGGTCATGCCTTACACTTCTCATTCTTTCTCCACCATGCCTTACGGATATAAACCACATCTGACAAATGTTTGTCTGAACTAATGAGATGGTAAGGATGTCCAAGAAAGTGAGCCAAATGTATCTAGAAAGATTTCTCTCCACCAGCCTGCGTAAAAACCATCTAAGAGCATGCCGAGAAGGGGAACAGAGTGGAGATAACAGGCAAGGCTGCTCCAGTGATGACTTGTACCCGCCTTAGCCCCAACCAATCACTGCCTTTGACCAATGAAGCCCATATTTTTCCCAGCAGAAAGGTGTGTGTATGTATACATACGTGTGTGTGTTTATACATGTTATCAAAGGAGTTCAATTTTCAATACATTATTAGAAATCTTCAACAATCATTAAGTATAATGACTAAGAAAAAAAACAGGAGCAAAGGAATTGGACTGAAAAGTCTGCCCAAGTGCATTAAAAACTTCATATGAAGGAAATGGAAAACTATAAACAGTGATGTCCCAATCACTCGGGTTCTGTTTAAGTGACTTTTTTAGGTTAAAAAAAAAAAAGATATCTTTCTACTGCGGATACATTTAGTTTTAACTAAGTGAAAAGACACTTCCCTGATCTTGTAATCTATAATAAATATATTCTAAATTTTTCTTAATGATCCCGGTTAATTATATATTCCCAACCTTGGCCTGATGCCTGGCATAGGCACTGTGTAGCATTAAATCTCACTAAGCTGCCAACAGCACTATGTGTGCCCTTGGGAGCTATAAACACGTCTGGACAATCAGCCCTACCCTATGCCGTGGTTCCATTCTGCCCCAGTTTGAGTTCTTACAGCTGGAAAGCAGGGCTTTCTTACATTTCTCCTAGAGGTCAGATTGTCACTTCTTGCTCCTGTTTCTGGCTGGCTTCTGAAGTTCTCCTTTCAAATGCATTGTTGTGCTGATCTCCTGTAGTATTAGAAATGCAAATGTAGCCCAGGTGCAGTGGATCATACCTGTAATCCCAGCAGTTTGGGAGGCTGAGGCAGGAAGATAACCTGAGGTCAGGAGTTTGAGACTAGCCTGGCCAACACGGTGAAGCCCTGTCTCTACTAAAAATACAACCATTAGCTGGGTGTGGTGGCAGACGCCTGTAATCCCAGCTACTCGGGAGGCTGAGACAGGAGAATCACTTGAGCCGGGAGGCGGAGGTTGCAGGGAACCGAGATCACGCCACTGCACTCCAGCCTGGGTGACAGAGTAAGACTCCATCTCAAAAAAATATGAATAAAAAAAAAGAAATGCCAATGTAAAAAGCTGGTCAGAACAAAGGGGAAGTCATTAAGGCTATCAGAAATCCTCTGGTTTCTATCCTTCCAGCCACAGGTAGGAATGATCTTCCTCAGCTCCTGGAAGCGAGCAGTGGTCATGTGACTTGCTTTGGCCAATGAACTATAATCAAAAGCCAGAAGTAGAACATGATCCCCCAATTTCCAATTTCCTCTGCCTACAGTGATCTGTGACACTCCAGCTAATGGAAACACCTGCATCCCAGGGTGTAAGTTACCGGGGGAAGAATAAAACCCCCCACCTGCATACCAACCGCAGATGAACGTGTTGCATAAGAAATAAATCTTTGTTTTTTTGAACTACACAGATATATTGAGGCTGTTCATATAAATAGCACAACCTAATCCATCCTGACAAATATAAATGACGTATTAAAAAAGAATAACAAGTTCATGACTCATCAGTCAAGAGGCCTTCCAATGAGAAAAAGTCATGAGCTTAAACTCAGACCATAGCACATATCTCGGCTGCCCAAAGGCTGTGTGTCTGTGTGTATGGACACATGTATAAACGCTTTCACAGGATCATGGTACACCTGTTAATGCTGGCTTCCTTGCCTGTGTAATAAGCTGCCCAAAGACAGAAGCCTTATGTGTTCATCCTGTCTTCCCAGAATCTGATACAGTGCCTGGTACAGAGCAGAGGTCCATAAAAACTCATCTCAGTTAACCATCCTGCTATCTCTTAGGAAGGAAAAAATAATTACAACACCTTATCCAAGTTTACGTGGAACTTGTAACCAGAAAAGGAAATGAGGTCCGGCCATACTTCCAGCACAGAGCCTCACGCACCCCTCAGATAGGTCCGATGACATGGTTTGTCCCTGTCCTTGCCCTTCGCATCTGAGGACACAGCAGTGACTCATCCCTATACACAGTGTGACTGTAGACAGATGCATCTGCACACAGCCAATGACTTATCCCGCCCATTGTGCCTTCCCCATAGATAGCGAGGAATTTTCCAGCTAGGCCAGTTTATGGAGAGAGCTCTTTCTGCTGCCCTTTGGGGTCAGGATTATCTTTGTTCGAACTGAGTCATCTGCAGTTCATGCCTCCATGCTGTCCTATTTAAAGGGCACGTCTCGATACAGGGCTTCACAGTTACCTGACAGCACCACCCCACCACCCAGTGATAGTTCATTCCTCATTTGCCCTGTTAAGTGCCTACCAGTTAATAGTAATTATTGCCATTAGCTGAGTGCTCAGTAACTTCAAGCCATCATGGTAGGTACCTATATTATTATCCCATCACATCCTTAGAGCAATCCTTTAAGGCTGATATCATTATCCTCACTTTACAGATGAGAAAACGATAGACCCAAAAGGTTGATGCCACATGCCTGACTGAGTTTTGCTAACATTTTATTGATGAACATTTCTTCATTATATGTATTTCCCCATGTCCATGATTTACTCTATTAGTCCATTCTCACACTGCTATTAAGAACTACCTGCGACTGGGTAATTTATGAGCAGAAGAGGTTTAGCTGACTCCCAGTTCTGCAAGCTGTACAGGAAGCATGGCTGGGAAGCCTCACGAAACTTACAATCATGGCAAAAGGCAAAGGGGAAGCAAGCACGTCTTCACATGCTGGCAGGAGAAAGAGACAGCAAAAGAGGAAATGCTATATACTTTTTTTTTTTTTTTTTTT
>NW_016809683.1:649171-659492 GCF_001698545.2 Rhinopithecus bieti
TTCTTTTTTTTTTTTTTTTTTTGAGATGGAGTCTCGCTCTGTCACCCAGACTGGAGTGCAGTGGCCGGATCTCAGCCCACTGCAAGCTCCACCTCCCAGTTTATGTCATTCTCCTGCCTCAGCCTCCCTAGTAGCTGGGACTACAGGCATCCGCCACCTCACCCGGCTAGTTTTTTGTATTTTTTTTAGAGACAGAGTTTCACCGTGTTAGCCAGGATGGTCTCGATCTCCTGACCTCGTCATCTGCCCGTCTCGGCCTCCCAAAGTGCTGGGATTATAGGCCTGAGCCACTGCGCCCGGCCTGCTATACACTTTTAAACAATCAGATCTCATGAGAACTCATTCACTATCACAAGAACAGCAAGGGGGAAGTTCACCCCCCTGATTCAATCTCCTCCCACCAGGCCCCTCCTCCAACACATGGGGATTACAATTCGACAAGAGACTTGGGTGGGGACACAGAGCCAAACCATATCACTTACCCACTCATTCATTTATTCCTTTCACCTATAGACATTCATTAAGGACCCGTGCTGGAACCACATTACCCCTACTCTACACATGAGGTTTATATTTAACCAGAAAATGGTGACTCCAGAATTTAAAAGTCTGACCAATTATAAAGTCCAAACATTTTCTACTTAACAGTAGCATGTAACTCATATTAACTATAATGAAAATGAAATGACTTAATACAAGAAAAGTGTTAAGAGAAGTACTGATACACAGTATGGCTTCAATAAATGTCAGTTTATAACACTGAATATAATAACAGCTATTGTCCAACAACACAGTATTGCACAATTTTGGGGAAGAAGGGACAGACACAGGTGGGCAGCAGGGGCCAAGTATAATGCTATATTCCACTACAGCTCATCCCAGGAACACTTTGGGTCTTTGTTTTCTTATTTGCAAGATGAGGAAAGTAAATTTGGTCATCTCCAGAGACCAGTTTTAAAAAGCTATGATTTGTCATTCTAGCAGTTATCAGTCAATGAGCAACTTAAAGACTGAGCATCCCAGACAATTCCCCCAGTTTGCTCTGCAGAGAATGCTGGCTTCTACTAGAAAGCACTATGGAGCGGCCCAAAATGACTTTGCATTATGAAGGAAATCCTTTGTAAAGGAATGTTCCAGAGACAATTTGTTCATTTCAGAATATGGATGTTTATCCAATCCCCAAATACAGGATGCTGTATTAGTCTGTTCTCACACTGCTCATAAAGACACACCCGAGACTGGGTAATTTATAAAGCAAAGAGGTTTAATTGACTCATAGTTCAGGGTGGCTGAAGAGGCCTCAGGAAACTTACAATCATGATGGAAGGGGAAGCAAACATGTCCTTCTTCACATGGTGGCAGCAAGGAGAAATGCTGAGCAATAGGGAGGAAGCCCCTTCTAAAACTATCAGATCTTCTGAGAACTCACTCACTATCACCACTAACACAAGGACAACAGCATCGGGGTAACTGCCCCTTGATTCAATTACCTCCCACCAGGTCCCTCCCATGACATTGGGGATTATAGGAACTACAATTCAAGGTGAGATTTGGGTGGGGACACAGCAAAACCATATCAGATGGTGAAAGAGAGAGGGAACAAAGCCCACTGTGGCTTTTTCCCACTACCCATCAATCCTGACTCCAACAGAGACTGGAAGCTGCTAAATTCCCCAGCTGCAATTAATGAAACAGAACAGCAGGTGTGGATATGAGAAGGCGTTATAATGGAGGGACAAGGCTGGGAGACAGAAACTGCCACTCCTGAGTAAGAGCGCAGAGCTAGGGAGGGCAGTGCCAAGGACATACATCCTGCCAGGAACCTTGATGCCAAGGACAGAGAGACCCGCTGTCCAGATCACATTTCAACACAGGAGTGTTCATTTCTCTCTCTCTTTTTTTAATATAGTGGTAAAATTCCACATCTGCTATAGTACAAACTTGGTGGCTGAAAACAACAGAAACATACTCTCTCACAAGTTTGGAAGCCAGAAGTCCAAAATCAAGATGCTGCAGGGCTGTGCTCCCTCCAGGCACTCTAGGGAAAACACATCTATTACTCAACTCTTGCACCTTCTGATAACTGCCAGCATTCCTTGACCTGTGGCTGCATGACTGCAATCTCTACCCCCACGGTCACACTGCCTTCTGCTATGTGTTCAGTCTCCCTCTGCCTCCCTCTTTTTTTTTTTTTAAGATGAAATTTCACTCTGTCGCCCAGGCTGGAGTGCAGTGGCGCAATCTCGGCTCACTGCAACCTCCGCCTCCTGGGTTCAAGCAATTCTCCTGACTCAGCCTCCTGAGTAGCTGGGATTACAGGCTCCTGCCACAGCACCCAGCTAGTTTTTGCATTTTTAGTAGAGATGGAATTTCACCATCTTGTCCAGGCTGGTCTTGAACTCCTGACCTCATGATCTGCACACCTCAGCCTCCCAAAGTGCTGAGATTACAGGTGAGAGCCACCATGCCCGGCTTTGCCTCCCTCTTATAAGGAGACATGTGATTGCCTTTAGTACCCACCTGGATAATCCATGCTTCTCTCTTCTCAGGATCCTTAACTTAATCACATCCACAAAGGGTCTTTTCCTATTTCCAAATCAGGAAACAGCTACAGGTTTCAGGAACTGGAGTCTGTTATCATTGGCCTACTACAGTTCTCATCTTACCTCAGTTTTTAAACAATAAAAAAAAATTAACCTTTTAAAACAGATAAATAAGAGTCACCACCCTTCTCACCCTAGAATATCCAAGCTGGAAGTAGCCTTAGAAATCAGCTAACTCCAGCCTCCTCCACCTGAAAAGGGTCTGGGATGGAGGCAATTCACCCTGGATTACCCATAAGATGCAGCCTACCAAACTAAAGCTACTTTGATCAATGGTTTCTCCTAAGACATTTAAAAGACTTCACTGAAAAGAATGTCCTATTACCCTCCTCGCCCCTCCATCCCCCTGCCAAAAAAAAATATATCATGCATAAACTTTTGGCACATGGACTGCAAAAAATGAGACACATCTTTACAGAGGAATGTAATCTACACTTAAAAAGCAACTCTGGGTTAGCCCTGAAGAGTGGAAATAAGTGCAAAATGCCTGGCCTGAATTCGCTCCTGGACAATACAAACTCAGATCTGTCCCATCGTAGCCAATGCAGAAGCCACAGAGGGCGTGTGATGAGAAGAGGAATCAGATCAGGGCTGTTCTTTTTGAAGAAAAAGCTGACATCGTGGTGTAGAGCCAAGTGGGCCCGTCATGGAGACTGGGAAGGAAGCTACTTCCACCGTCTACTTCAGCAGTTCCCAAACTTTAGGAACATCACTGTCACCTGCAGAGCTTTGTTCAAACAGATTGCTGCTCTCTCCTCAATATCACTTCCCCCAGAGTTTCAGATTCTAGAGATCTAGGTGGGATTCGATAATTTGGATTTCCGACAAGTTCCCAGGTGATGCGTACTACAGGGCTGGGAAGCACAGTTTGAAAGCCATTGTCCTGTGGAAGACTTAGCCCAGGGAGCAGAAGAACTAGAAAAAAAAAAAGATGATATCAGAGAGAGCATTACAGAAATTGCTAAGATTTGGGCAGATGAGAAGAAATGAGATGGCGGAAGCGGAAGGGGACACAGGTGTATTCACCAGCACAGACGCAGTGTAAAGGAAGAATTATCAGGAGGGGAGAAGATGAGCTCTCCACTGAAGATACTAAGTTTAAAGGTGCCAGCAGGACAGATAGGGTAACTCACATACCAAGGGAGTAAGTTCATCCATGAGAAGAAGTCACAGAACCTGGAGTTGACCTGACTTTGAAGGGCAAGAAGAGAGACGCTGACAAAGGTGATTGGATGGGAGTTCTCAAAGAACCCAGGGCATCCTGAGACAGTCTTCTTCAAGGAAGGCAGACAGAAAGGCTTCTAAACAAGGAAAGAGATGGTCAATGGCATGAACTGCCACTGCAGAGTTCAGAAAAGATGAGGATGGAAGAAAGGTGCTTAGATCTGACAACTAGGTCATTAACAGCACACGGCAGCAGCTTGTGGGAAGGAAGCCAAGTTTGGGTGGCAAAGCTAAGAAAGTGAAAACTTTGACTGCAGGCTCTTCTTTGAAGCCTAGTGATGAAGGAGGAGTGAGAAGGAAGCAACATTGAGAAAGACAACTCTAAGGGTACCTTCCATGACAGCATCCAGCACCCCTGCGGTTTCCCCAAAGGAACATCTGTGAAGTCCCAGTTCCTAATGTTGTGCCCAAAACCAATGTTACCCTCAGAAAAGAATTACTAAATGAATGCACGCATAAACGCATGAATGAGAAAACACAACAATGCTACAAGAAGAGAAGGGAAAAAGTTCTTTGCACATACATTTGGTGTGTAGCATTCCCTAGCTTCATTCAGCCACCACAGCCTCCTCGCTAATCAAGGTCCTTATACTTTCTGTTCCCTCTCTCTGGAATGTTCTTCCTCAATTATCTAAGAGGTTTGCTTTCTCACTTCATGCAGTGCTAGATCAAATGCTACTTTCTCAGAGACACTTTGTGCAGTCTTTTTCTTTCTTTCTTTTTTTTTTTTTGAGAGGGTCTTGCTCTGTTGCCCAGGCTGCAATGCAGTGGCGTGATCTCAGCTCACTGCAACCAACTCCTCCTGGGTTCAAGCGATTCTCCTGCCTCAGCCTCCTGAGTAGCTGGGATTACAGGCACGTGCCACCGTGCCCAGCTAATTTTTGTATTTTTAATAGAGAGGGGTTTCACCATGTTGTCCAGGCTGGTCTCAAACTCCTGACCTCAAGTGATCCACCCACCTCGGTCTCCCAAAGGGCTGGGATTACAGGCGCGAGCCACTGCGCCTGGTCTGGTAGTCTCTTTTTCTAAAACAACATCATCCCACCCTTCATGCATGCTCCAGTGAGCCTTTGACCCCAGTACCATTAACCTGCTGTATTTCCCCTTCTCAGCACTCTATGCCACCTGACATATTTCATACCTATTTGTTTACTATAAGACCCACTGAAACAGGGCTTTGCTTCAATCATTCCTTTATCCCCGGTGCCTAGTACAGTTCCTGGCACACAGTAGGTGCTCAATAAATATTTATTAAGTGAATGAATCCACTATATTACCTCTCAAAAATTCTCCCAGCCTTAATAGCTCTTTTAAGGGTTCCTGGAGGAATGTGCTTGAACACTAGAAGGCATGGGAAGTACTAAAACCCCTCCTCCTCCCTGCACCTGCACTGCAATCAGACAAAAACTGATGACTGGCAGAAAAATCCAGCCACCATCTGGCTGTTCAAGGACCCCTCCCGAGTGCTGACAGCATTGCCATTCAAGATAATGAAGATTAAAACCAACAGTGATCCAGGGGGACAGGTCCTCAGGAGGCAACCCGGGTTGGACTTAACCCATTCTGAGCCAAGGAGCTCCCAGACATCCTGAGAAGAAACCACCATTCCCTACAAGGGTGAAGGCAGGAGGCAGATGAGGCCCCTGCTTGAGAGATTATAGATGACTTGTCCAAGGAAAGGATGAGATGGAAGCAAAAGTGCTTTGGCAAGATAATGTCTGTAGGAAGATGAGGAATTCTCTCGCAACGACAGATGTAACATACCATGTGCCCACCAGTCAACAAGGTCCTTTGGGCTAGGCGCCAGCCATGCTCTCCGCTCATTTATTAAAGCAACCGTGTGTGCTCCCACCGTGACACCCAAGGCCTGAGACCCATGGCCACTCTGTCTTCATGGCACACTGCACCTGCAAAATTTACAGAGAGAACCTGTCCAGCTAAATCAGATTCCATAAGCAAATGCTGACCACATTTGATTATAACATAAAACTCAGGGGAGCTCTACAGAGAAGAGGACAGCAACATCACGCAGATGCCAAGGCAAAGGGAGTTGGCTGCTGTCGATTCTTCCTTCCTTCCAGCTCACAGGTGAAGGAACTGTCAGGGACACGTTTCCTCTGCGAGAGGCAGGAGGAAATGGTTCAAAGCCGACTCTTGTGCCAGATGGCCTGCCTTTGAACTCCAGCTCTGCTACTTATCAGCTGTGTGACCTTGGACAACTTATTGAGCATTTCCCTGCCTCAGTTTCCTCAAGGGTGAAATGAGGATGCAACAAGTAGCTAACTCCTATGGTTACTGTGAGAATTAAACATACCTCAAGCAAATGCTGATACACACACGCTTATAGAGGCTGGAGATGATGACAGAGGCGGTGGTGGTGGTTCTGTTGGCCCATTCAGGCTGCTTTAACTAAATACCATAGACTGGGTGGCTTACCAACAAATTCTCACAATTCTGGAGGCTGAGAAGTTTAAGATCAGGAAACAGCGGATTCGGTGTCTGGTGAGGGCACCCTTGCTGCTTCACAGACCATGGTCTTCTTGCTATACCCTCATGCTGAAGAAGAGTGAGGGGGCTCTCTGAGGTCTCTTTACATAAAAGCATTAATCTCATTCATGAGGGCTCTGCCTTCATGACCTAAGTGTCACCTAAAGGCTTAAACCATCACCTTGAAAGTTAGGTTTCCTATGGATTTTGCAGGGGCACAAACATGTGGTCCATAGCAATGTTGACGACAATGGTGGTGATGACGATGATACTGCTCACATATTAGCAGATATTCTTTTTTTCTTTTTTTGTCTCTGTCGCCCAGGCTGGAGTGCAGTGGCGCGATCTCGGCTCACTGCAACCTCTGCCTCCCCGGTTCATGCAGTCCTCCCGTCTCAGCCTCCTGAGCACCAAGCAGCTGGGATTACAGGCGCCCACCACTGCGCCTGGCTAAGTTTTGTATTTTTAGTAGAGACAGGGTTTCATCATGTTGGCCAGGCTGGTCTCGAACTCCTGACCTCAGGTGATCCACCTGCCTCTGCTTCTCAAAGTGCTGGGATTACAGGCATTAGCCACCATGACCAGCTCATTAGCAGAGATTCTAAGGGTTCACAGGCAAAGTCGTGACACAAAAAAAGGAGTGTCAAGAAGAGAATTTGTAAAAAGTCCCTTCTGATCCTGCATGTGGATACATACACGCTCTCTCCCTCTGCTTCTGCCTTCCTGTTTCTCCAGAACACTCTGAAGACAGGGAGCCAGGGCCTGGAGAGCTGGAAGATGTCAGGTGAGAGGGCAGGGAGTCCTGCCATGAGGATGAAGTGGAAGGCTCATCGGAAGCTGCCTTTTCTCCTCTTGCCCTAGGACCGATGCCTGCCCAGGTCCCTAGGTGGCCCCTGGGGCCAGAGTAGCACTCTCAAGCCACTGACAATGGCTTCCTGAAACCAGCGATTGGATTGGAAAAGTATTCCTAAGATTTTAAAAAATATAACTGGACAAGAACTTGCACAGTTTGCAAACTGAGACACAGACATACCACTAGGGAACAGTGGAAGCTACAGGGTCAGGTCCTCACACAACACACACGCGCACGCGTGTACACACATATACACGCATACACAGACACAGACACAGACGTGAGCCCCCAAAGAGGGTAACATTCAAGCTGCTTGGCTTTGCACACAAAGCTCCTCCCAGCCTGGCCCAGGCGTAATCCCGAGGCAACCACTTCACCTTTGCAAATCGTAAGCTTCTGGACATTTGTAGTAACGGCCCTAGAATAATGCTCTCTTTCACACCTCAAACACTTCTCACCTCTCTGTTCCTGCAGTTCCCACTGTCTACAAAGCCCTCCCTTCTTCCTTTCACCCGGCTAACACCAACTCAGCTTTCAAGATTCAGGAATTATTAGCTTCTGGTCAGTGGCCCCTTTCCTGGGCTCCCATAATACGGTGCTTTTCTTACTGGAGTACTTTCAGCATGAGTGCCGGCACCTATCATAATAACCAGTCTCCTAGAAAGCTCAGACATGCAGAGCTCACTTAGCTCGAGCTCCGGAACCAGAAGAAAGCACACAGCCATCTTCCTCTCTCATGTATGGAGTCCCATTCTCATCGGTGAAAAGTCCCAAGTCTACAGCAAAGCCCAAGTACCGAGGTACCCTGTAAGCTCTTGTCTAAAGAACAAGACAGATCAGGAACAGAACTGAGAGGGAGTGGAGGTACAGAAGTCCAAAACACAACTGGAGGGCCCATGGGACATACTCGAGCCTTAACACACACAGTGCTGTCAGCGACCAAGGGGGCCTGGACCCAGAGCACCCAGGCTTCATGCAAGCTGTGGCTTGGATCCTCCAATACAGGCCTCAACAGCATGGAAGGAAGGAAGGATCGATCAAGATGGGGCAACCCCAGAGGGCTCTCAATCAGCTGGTTGTACTTACTGGGCACAGGCTGGGTAAGCTGCAGCCCCAGACTTGCTACTGGCTGGGGCTCCCAGCTGCCACCAGAAAGATACCTTCCCTGGGAACCGGTCCAGCCCAGCAGGCAAGAGAGCACAGAGCCTGACACAGACTCTGGCACATACTGTGTAGTCCTGGGGCAGTTAACTGGAACTCTAGACTGAGGCCCATCAGGATCTATGTCCAGTATACAGTAAGCACTCAATAAGTGCTAAATGTTATTAGACAACTGTTGTTGGACTGGGCCAGACATGGCCTGGCAGGCACTACAGGCCCATCTGGTCTGAGGTGTGATGCCTGCCCTCAGGGGGGTAAACACAGGCCACAGTGATTTAGTAAGTCTCAGAGGCACCTGTGTCTTCATCCTTCGGGGTAACTGCAGGATACCCCAGTACAGGGGTGGCAGTCAACTCCAGAACCCCAAGAGCACTGTGTTCACCAAGCAGATGATGTCTCAGCCTGTAGAGGTAGCTGACTTTTATGTTAACCTTTAATTACATTATCTCCTCAATTAGATTTGAAACTAATGTAATACTAAAACATCTGAATGGCAGGTTACCAATTACAAAGTCTAATCAAACCAGTGACCCTGGGTTACAGGCTTAACTGTGCCTCCCCTAAAATGCATATGTTAAAGTTCTAACCATCAGTACCTAAGAATGTGATTGTATTTGAAGACAGGATCTTTAAAGAAGTAATTAGGGTAAGATGGGAATGTATGAGTGGGTCCTAATCTAGAATAACCAGTGTCCTTATAAGACGAGATAAAGATACAGACACACAGAGAGGGGAAACCATATGGAGGCACAGGAAGACCACCTTCCACAAGCCAAGGAGAGAGGCCCCGAAGAAACCAACCTTGCTAACAACTTCATCTTGGACTTCTAGCCTGCAGAACTGTGACATAATATATTTTTATTGTTTAAGCCACCCAGTTTGTGGTAATTTGCTATGAGAGGGCTAGCAAACTAATACACCAGGTGAGGTCAGTCTTGGTGAACAATTATTGTCATTTATATTTATTTTATTTTTGTTTTTGGAGATAGAGTTTCACTCTTGTTGCCCAGGCTGGAGTGCAATGGTGTGATCTCAGCTCACTGCAACCTCTGCCTCCAGGGTTCAAGCGATTCCCCTGCCTCAGCCTCCCAAGTAGTTGGGGTTACAGACATGCGCCACCACACCTGGCTAATTTTTCTTATTTAGTAGAGATGAGGTTTCACTATGTTGGTCAGGCTGGTCTAGAACTCCTGACCTCAAGTGATTCACCCATCTCGGCCTCCCAAAGTACTGGGATTACGGGCATGAGCCACTGCGCCCAACCCAATTATTGTCATTTTAGCAGCACACTGGAATTCGGAGAAGCTAAGTAACTTGCTGGAGCCACCCAGCCACTAAGTGGGAAAGCTGGGATTCAAGGTCATAAAGCCTGACTCCTTCTACCACCAAGAATATAATACTTACTCAACTAATATTTGTTTGGCATCTATTATTGCTAAGATCTTTTTAAAGTGCTAAGGATACTACAGCAGCCAAAAGGGACAAAATTTGTTCTCTAGTAGAGCTTTCAGACAAATAGGGAGGAAAAATAACCATAATCAAGAAAATATAAAATATGTACCTGTCAGGCCTCTGAGTCCAAGCTAAGCCATCATATCCCCTGTGACCTGCAAGTATACATCCAGATGGCCTGAAGTAACGGAAGAATCACAAAAGAAGTGAAAATGGCCGGTTCCTGCCTTAACTGATGACATTACCTTGTGAAATTCCTTCTCCTGGCTCATCCTGGCTCAAAAGCTCTCCCAGTGAGCACCTTGTGTCCCCCATCCCTGCCAGCCATAGAACAACCCCCTTTGATTGTAATTTTCTACTACCTACCCAAATCCTATAAAACAGCCCCACCCTTATGTCCCTTTGCTGACTCTCTTTTCCGACTCAGCCCGCCTGCACCCAGGTGATTAAAAAGCTTTATAGAGCCCGGGCGCGGTGGCTCAAGCCTGTAATCCCAGCACTTTGGGAGGCCGAGACGGGCGGATCACGAGGTCAGGAGATC
>NW_016809683.1:659798-703967 GCF_001698545.2 Rhinopithecus bieti
AAAAAAAAAAAAAAAAAAAAAAAAAAACGCTTTATAGTTCACACAAAGCTTGGTGGCCTCTTCACAGGGTCGCGAGTGAAAGTACCTTCAGCAATAACTGGAGGGTGGTAGGAATGTGAGCAATTTTTTTTTCTCATCCCATTCTACAGTTTTTACTATAAACATTTAAGCCAAACAAAGTTGTCTTTCAAAAAAGCCAAACGGTAACAGTGAATTTTCAAGGGAGCACTGCTCACTCCATTCACTGGTCTTTAAGTTTATGAAAAAAATCAGGCAGAGGCAAGTCATGAGCCCCAAGGAAAAGTTTCTATCACGTTAATATGCCTCAGCGACAAAGCTACAGCTTTAGAAATGATACAGTTAGCATTTCCCATGCAGGATAAATTTTGCTCTAAAGTTTGAGGCCAAAGCTATTTCAAAGAATAACCATGTTCAGAGAAATGGATTTTGTTTCTCTTCACCCAGATGAGAATTCACACAATGGCTAGCACTCACCACCAGGGAAAATTCTTGCAAAACTGGATGGAGCTGAATTTCACTTTATTGCTGGTGCTTATGCAGAAATTATGATTGCATGTTCATAAGGGCTTTGTGGTGGTATAATATTTTACTGCTAGAGAAGCATTCACACAATACATGGCATCTTTAAGTGTCCTGTCATTTACAATTCTACACTTTGCAGTCTGTAAAGGCAGGCAAGTCTTTGCAAACCTCCTGTGATTTTCAACCCCCTAGACAGCTTGGCACTGTCTCAGCAGGGATTAACTGCACTGCTGCCTGCAATAGAGGCTGCAAGGACTTCCTAGTTCTATAACCCTCCAAGAGTGTGAGGTGCTTTCACAGTCATGTTAATTAATGCATCGGATGGCATTCAGGATAAAACCAGAAATTCAGCAGCATTCCCCAGGCTGGTGGATCTGAGCTGCCTAACAGAGGCAGGTGAGAAATGACATTTGAGGGCCTGGCAATATCCTCAAGCACTCACTTATTCATGCTAAAGACCTGCTGGCACTAACTGTAGCCTGACTATTTTGAAAGTCATTATAATGAAGAGCTAAGTTAGAAGCCAGGTTCTCCAGCTCACCTGGCATGGATAAATTTCCAAGTTCCAAGTTTCCGTTTATCATCTTTAAAATAGGGGAAATTACGGCATAGGGTTAAAGGGGTCCTGAAATAAAATCGAGCATGTGAGGTCTGGGTCCGGAACCTAACACACATTAGGCACTAACTACCCAGAATGAGCAAAGTCACTGCTAATCGGGAAAAAGATCCAGATGAAGTCAGTAGTTAGCAATCACTCCATTCCTCTTCCTCCCAACTGTATTAGCCCTGGTTTAGCTTGACTTTACAAGGTCAGAAACAGCTCTGAACCTATAGATGGGATTAGTAAAGCTCCAGATTTTGCATTCAAAACTGTGTGCATGCCGTACACAAACAAGCACTTCTGGGGAAGAGGCCATATTTCAAGAGACTATCAAAGGGATAAGGTTGACAATGACTAGTGTGGAGGGTCCAGTTCAGCCTGCTTCCTACAGAGCTGGTGTGATGGAAAGGAAAGACAGTGGAGGCAGATGATTCCAAAGCTTAAATTCTGGCTCTGGCCTCTACTCACTAGTTGATCCTGGGGGAGCTCTCGACCTCTCTGACCACGGTAGCTCCTATGTAAAATGGGAACATGGAAGCAAGACCACCAGCTGGCAGAGTTATTAGGAGGATTAAATACCGTAACAAACGCCTGGCACACAATGGTGTCAACTGTGTTCGTCTCCCCATTCACAGTCCCTGCCAGAAAACTGGAAGGCTCCCTCTGGCCAGCAGGACCAAGGACCAGCCTTGTCATATTTTTCTGTCCATTTGCTTCCTGCACACCATGAACCCTGCAACTTCTACAGCTGCTGCACCAGGCCAGGCCCAATCTCACTTATCTAGGTTGGCCACCCATCTACAGTTCAATGTTCCCTCTGTTCCCACCAAGTTCCACACCCAGGCATTTCAGCTGCATTCCATGGCTTCAAGTGGCAGCCCAAGGTATCAAAGAGTATGAGCTTCAGCAACAAGCCACCTGGGTTCAAGCCTCAGTCCTCTCATTTCCTAGTTGGTGGCCTAGACCAGTAACTTAACCTTTCTGTGATTTCGATTCTTTATCTGTAAAATAGGGATAGCCATCATTATCTACCTTACTGGAAAACAAAACAAAACAAATTAATCCATGTAAAGTGTGAGGACAAGACCTGGAACACTGTAAGTACCAACTACCATTATGCCCTGATCACAACAAACAGAGACTCAATAAGCCAGTTCAGATAATAGCAGTTTGCCATGAACACACTGAGGACGAAAAGGGAGATGGGACCGCACATGAATCCCAGAATAATAAGTGTAGTAAAACCGAGCAATACAGAAGATGTAGCTAGAGCCCAGGCAGCACATGGGACCTCTGTGGGGGAGAGTGAGCTCTGTGAGCTCCGTGGGAGAGGGTGAGCTTTGCCTCCAGCTAACTCTGTAAGGTCTGGCTCTGTCTTCTGCAGCCTCCCGTCCCACTGCTACATCCATGATTGTGATTAAAATGCCAAAGGCACAGGGATTTTGTAATACTCTTAAGGGCAGTGAAATTTATTTTTCACATGCCACTCCATATATATATGGAGTATTACATATATACACACATACACATAAACACACATACATACGTATACATACATACATATGGATACATATGGATACAAACAGGATATATACACACAGATATGTAGTATACATATCTGTGTGTATATATACGTGTATATATGTGTGTGAGGGTATGTATATATCCTTCCTGTCTCCCCCTGCAACATTACGATTTTTTTTAATAACAAACACTTTCATACATGCCCTAACATCTTCAAGAAAGGCTAATTCAAGTGGAGAGAGACCAGGACCAAAAGGATTATGAGAGATAAACATAACCACTGAAAACAGAGAAAAAGCAAGCAGCCCTAAGTGAAAAGCATTTGTAAACTGCGAAAACCTTTGTGAGACTTAGCTACGTAGATGACTATGATCATGTGAGTCCAGGCATCCTGAAGATGCCTAAGAAGAGCTGACCCAGGTGGGCATGTTAGTATCAAACAGCTGTAGGTCGGGCTGAAACCTATGGCCACGGCCGGCTCTCAGTGAGAACTTCTAGAGGCTCTGCAGCAAATGAGCCTCGGGTGTGCTGGGTGGTGCCTTCAGCCTCAGGCCAGCAAGGTATCATCCACTTATCCCAGTATGCTGAACGAACATCATTTTCCACAAAGTTTCAGGGTGGGAAAGTTAAGGATACTCTACTTTAGAACACAGGCCAGCAAACTTTTTATGTGTAAGGTGAGACAGTAAGTCACGAAAGCTCTGCATGCCATACCATCTCTCTGGCAACTCTCAATGACTGTAGTAGGAAAGTAACCACAGATAAGAGGAAACAGGCATGGTTGTATGCCAAGAAAACTTAATCTATGGACACTGAAATTTAATTTTTACGTGCTACAAAACAGTACTCTTGTTTTGATTTTTTTTGGACACTTTCAACATGTAAAAGCCATTCTTAGCTCATGGGCTACAGGAAGACAGACTGACCCATAGCGTGCCAACTCTTGCTCTCAGTCATTACCCCAACACGATCTCTAACAACATGGAATTTCAAGCTTCTGACTATGGCTGCTGAAATCTCGTCTATTCAATCTTCAGTGACTCATACAGTACTAGGATCTCAAAAAATGCTTTTTTAAAAATTGGACAGGTGTAGTGGCTTATGCCTGTATTCCCAGCACTTTGGAAGGCCAAGGTGGGAAGATTGCTTTAAGCCAGGAGTTTGAGACCAGCCTGAGCAACAGAGCGAGACCCCATCTCTACAAAAAGTTTAAAAATTAGTGGGATATTGCTGAGCATGCCTGCAGTCCCAGCTACTTGGGAGGCTGAGGCAGGAGGATCGCTTGAACCCAAGAGTTTGAGGCTGCAGTGTGAGCTATGATTGTGCCACTGTACTCCACCCTGTCCCCAAAAACAATAAATAAATAATTGCCCTTTAGCGATTTCTATCCTAATAAAACATCTTTGGCAGTAGATCTCAACTGCATTCTGGAACAGTCCATCCTACGGATGGGGAGCTCCAGAGGTTAAAAGTTCTTCCTTAGATGATGTTCATCTCCCTCACTCCCCCAAGCAAGGGCTCCTGGGTCTCCCTGATGGTGTCCGCAGAATTAAACAAATCCATCTTACCCATGACAGCTCTCCACATTTTTTGTTTATATCAGAGGAGGAAAAAAATGAAAGGAATGAACTATTCCCATAATAGAAAAATCTTTGCCAGGAGAGGAAGTGAATGTAGAATTTCTAATAGCAAACAATGCTTTACCTAAACAGAGGCTTCAGAAATAGCCCAATGCATAGACCTACCAAAAAGTCAAGAAATAATTTAGGAGAATATATTAATCTATTTTTGCACTGCTAGAAAGAAATTCCTGAGGCTGAGTAATTTATAAAGAAAAGAGGTTTAATTGGCTCATGGTTCTGCAGGGTTGTACAGGAAGCATGACACCCACATCTGCTGGGCCTCAGGAAGCTTACAATCATGGCGGGAGGTGAAAGAGGAGCAGACATGTCACATGCCAAAAGTGGGAGCAAGAGAGAGGGAGGAGGTCTCAGACTCTTTTAAACAACCAGATCTCCCATGAGTGAGAACTGTCTCATCACCAAGGGGATGGTGCTAACCCATTCATAAGGAATCAGTCACCATAATTCAGTTACCTTCTACCAGCCCCATCTCCAACACTGTGGATTTCACTGCAACATGAGATTTGGAGGAGACAAACATCCAAACTATATCAGAGAGAAAAAAGGGTGTTTTCCTCAACCCCTGGCAGAGAAGATCCCCATTTACACATATGCTGGAACAAACAAATAACTGAACAAGTAAGTGACCATACGCTAGCATGCCAATAGAGAACATTCTCATTCTACCACAGCCTGTATAGATTACAAACACAGAACAACTAGTGAGAATAAGATTTAGTAGCCTAAAGAATTAAAATATGAATGCTACGGGGACCAATTGATTCTGTTAATAAAATTCTTAATTTCCCCAGAGACAGACTGACTGCCTTCAAACCACACGTTTACATTAATTAAAAAAATAAGAAAAGCGATTATTAACTACCTACCAGGTATGAGGCACTTTGACTTACGTCACCTCATCTAACTTTCATGCATACCTACTACAGGGAACTATGCCCCTCACTGTTTCGGAGAAGATCACCTGAACCCAGGGAACATGGGGGCTCCAGGCTTCAAACCCAGATGCGTTCAACCCTAAAGCCCAGGCACCTTCTGCTGTAGGAGACATAACACTCCGCTGATCCCATTTACTTATGGATCATGAGGTCATTACCTATGGGCCAGATCATTGGAGAAAATGCCTCTAAAATGCCTCTGAATCAAAGGTGGTAGGAAACTACGTAAACCAATATAGGAAAATGAATACGCAGGAAACGCACATCCATACTAACTAGGTTTAGGATTTTGCCCTACTTCATATTCAATTATAAAACTATTTGATTTGCCGGGCACGGTGGCTCAAGCCTGTAATCCCAGCACTTTGGGAGGCCAAGACGGGCGGATCACAAGGTCAGGAGATCGAGACCATCCTGGCTAACACGGTGAAACCCCATCTCTACTAAAAAAAAAAATACAAAAAACTAGCCGGGCGAGGTGGCGGGCGCCTGTAGTCCCAGCTACTCGGGAGGCTGAGGCAGGAGAATGGCGTAAACCCGGGAGGCGGAGCTTGCAGTGAGCTGAGATCCGGCCACTGCACTCCAGCTCGGGCGACAGAGCGAGACTCCGTCTCAAAAAAAATAATAATAATTGATTTAATAATATATGCAAAACAGCTAGCACTGCACCAAATCTGCACCCCCTCAAGAAAATGCACATCCCCCCATTGTAAAATCTAGGAAAAATAATAGAATCCATGCACAAAAGAGACCTAGTTTTAAAAAAACAAAACGGTCATAAAATCAGTAAGAAATCCTGTTGCAGTCTTACTTCCTGTCTTTAAGAACTCTGTATACATATATCCTTTTAAAACTATTTTTGGAGACCAACTCACTTCGGCAAAATACTGAGAGTGATACAGTTTAATCTCTATTAGCTTGGAGCTGTGAAACTACATTGTTGATTTATTTCTAACACAAAGAGTCAAAATTTGGTGTGAAAGGTTTTGGCATCTTTTCTTGCAAATATCTAATATTTTACCACGTTTAAAGTGCTGTTGGATCTATTGCCCTCCTTCATCTTTACAGCAGCCCAAGGTATGAGGCAAGTACAGACAGTCCCCAATTTAGGATAATTTGACTTAGATTTTTCAGTTTTTTTTTTTTTTTTTTTTTTTTGAGAAAGGGTCTCTCTCATTCACTCACTCACCCAGGCTGGAGTACAGTGGCGTCATCATCATCATGGCTCACTGCAGCCTAAACTCCCCAGACACATGCCACCATGCCCAGCTAATTTTTCTAGTTTTTGTAGAGACAAGATTTCATCATGTTGCCCAGGCTGGTCTCGAATTCCTGGACTCAAGTGATCCACCTACCTCAGCCTCCCAAAGTGCTGGGATTACAGGTGTGAGCCACCTCATCTGGGTGACTTTTCAGCTTTATGATGATACAAAAGCAATATGCATTCAATAGAAACTATACTTGAGTGCCCACATAACCCTTCTGTTTTTCATTTTCAGTACAGTATTCAATATATCTAGGCTTAGGTTGCATGATTTTGCCCAAATACAGGCCAATGAAAGGTAGGCTAAGTTAAACCACGCTGTAATGTAGGTTAAATGTATTAAATGCAAATTCTGAACTTGATATTTTCAACTTATGATGAGATTAGCAGGATGCAATCTATGCTAAGCCAAGATGCATCTGTTCTGTTACTCTCATTTTTTTTTTTTTCCTCTTACAAATGTAGAAAAAAGGTGTCAGAGTTTATGAGGGAGCTTTCCAATGAAAGTGACAGAAAATCCAACTCAAACTAACGGAGGCAAAATAAAGGACTGAATAGTTCACAATCTGTAAGATCCAGAGGGGAATCTACCCTCTGGCAAGGTCTGATCTGGGTCCAGGAGGTGGCCTGGTCCCTCTCCACCTCTCAGCTCTGCTCTCATCCACATGGACCTCATTCTCAGGCGTCATGCAGTGGCAAGACAGCTGCTAGGCTGGATGGAGCTACGATATCTGCAGCTCCACCCTCTGAGGTTCAAGGCCAGTGGAAAAGAACACATGTGCCTCTCAACAGCCCCAACAAAAGTCTCATCACATCTTATGGGCTCCAACTAGGTCATGAAACCACCTCTAAGCCAATTACTAAAAGCCAGTATCAGGAATAATCTGAGTCCTATGTCTCCCCCTGAAGCCCTGCACAATATCATCTCCACCAAAGTCCACGTGCTAAAGGGTGGGTGTGAGTGTGGGTCTCCGTGGGAAAACTGAGCAAGGTGAATAAATACAAAGTCAGAAAGCCAAGAGATCCTCAGCACACACTTGCCCAGAGTCACACCGTGACTAAGAGACAAAATCAGGACTCATGCACAAATCTCCCGGGACCAAGTACTCCAAAAATAGTGGCAAATTATTTTAAAACACACAGGTGGATCACAAAAAGTCCTCCAAACTGAATCTCTTGGTCACAAATAACAGTCTAAAATATTAACAAACTGCCGACAGGACTTCAAAGAAAGCCTCTTACAAAATAGAAAGTTTGTTAAATTAAACACAGTTACCGTTATCAAAATCAAAATCCCTTTATAGTTCTAAATGGTTCCTTACCACCTGGAAAGTCAGAACACTGTACTCAAAAGAAAAGGGAAAAGCTTTTGACCTATTTTTGTCTCTACATGGACGCAAAGCACCGAATCCTATTTATTAAGTGCCTTCAACGCACGCTACTGCTCTGGCAATTTGCAACTCGAAAATGACACTTATTATTCAGCTAGAGATTAGAATCTCAAGCAGTAGGGCATTTTTTAATAAAAAATAAAATTAAAAATAGATTTGCCATTGTCTGTTTAATAAAACTAGTAGCTCTGCTGGCTTAGAGGGGAAATAACATATTTCTTGGGATTTTTATATATTCATCTGAGCAGTGGTAAAAAAAAACCAAGTTACTAATATATCTTGAGCAACTGTACATTGCTTCTAACTATACATTCAATCTCTCTGGCACTTCCACTGTGGCCCTAAGCAGCCAGTGCAGGCTCTTCTACCAAAACAAAGCAAACCCCTCTGAAACCTGACGTGTGCAGGTGTCAAAAAACACCAGGTGCAGCTTGACAGATGTGAGCCAAATAAGGAAATATTCAGCCCAGCACTGCCCAACAGAACTTTCAGTCATGATGTATATTTTCTACATCTGTGCTCTAAAATATGGTGGCTGCTAGCTGCATGTGGTGGTTATTGAGACTAAGGAACTATATTTTTAATTTTATTTCATTTCAACTCATTTAAAGTAGCCACATGCTGCTAATGGCTACTGACTGGGAGGGCAGCTGGGATGTTACCCTTGAGAATTTCTCCAGCATTTTACCTGTTGCTCTCTCTCACTCACATTTCCCATTCTAGCCCACACACACACACAAAAACACCTACAGTTCTCCAAACAAGGCATCTGTTTTCTTCCTCTGGGGTCCTGTCTATGTTATTCATATGGATTTCCATACTCCTAGCCTTCCTGGTAGACATTCCTTTTCATCCTCACAACCCAACCCAGGCTTTATCTCTTCTGTGAAGCTGTCCTTGATTTTTCGTTCTATCTTCCCTGCTTGTGAATGCGTGAACTCTGCTTCCCCACTGCCCTGTGCATGTGAACGTCTCTGTGGCTATGTTCATTATACTGCAATGGGTCGGGAGCACGTCCTTTCCAGATTGAAAGGCAGAGAGGGTGGCTGTAACAATGAGCACTTTGGGCCGGGCACAGTGGTTCACGCCTGTAATCCCAGCACTTTGGGAGGCTGAGGCGAGTGGATTACGTGAGGTCAGGAGTTCAAGACCAGCCTGGCCAACATGGTGAAACCCCGCAACTACTAAAAATACAAAATTCAGCCCGTTGTGGTGGCATGTGCCTGTAATCCCAGCTACTCGGGAGGCTAAGGCAGGAGAATCGGCTAGAACCCGGGAGGTGGAACTTGCAGTAAGCCGAGATCGCGCCACGGCACTCCAGCCTGGGCAACAGAGCAAGACTCCGTCTTTAAAAGAAACAAAAAGAAAAAAAAGCACTTTGGAGATGGCTGCCTAGCATTAAATCCTGTCTCCAACACTTACTACTACCTCTAAGATCTTATGCAAGTTAGATGATCTCTCCAAGCCTTGGTGTCTCATCTGTAAAATTAGGTTATTAATGATAACCCTTCTTGATGGCTGTTGCAAAGATTAAGTAAACGTCCAAACACAAGCACAACATTTGCCTGGGTACCTGGCAAAGAGCAAAAATGTCATAACATTAATCTCTTATGTATTGTTTTTCATTATATTATTAGACTGTGCACTTTTAAGTATAGACTAGATCTTAGCCATCCCTGAAACCCAGGAGCACAGCATACAGTGGGTACTCATTAAAAATTAAAATGACTAATGATGCCTCCAGTGGATGGATGCCAGCCCTGAACTCAATTCTAAGTATTCCCCATAATGCTAAAGGGCCTTACTCTAAAGGTCAAACTAGGAAACTAAAAAGATGTCTCAGCTGGGCTCAGTGGCTCATGCCTGTAATCACAGCACTTTGAGAAGCCGAGGTGGGTGGATCACTTGAGGTCAGGAGTTCGAGACCAGCCTGGCCAACATGGCGAAACCCCTTCTCTACTAAAAATACAAAAAATTAGCCGGGCATGGTGGCGCATGCCTGTAATCCCAGCTACTCCGGAGGCTGAGGCATGAGAATCGCCTGACCCCGGGAGATGGAGTTTGCTGTAAGCTGAGATCGCGCCACTGCACTCTAGCTTGAGGGACAGGGCAAGACTCCCTCTCAATAAATAAATAAATAAATAAATAAATAAATAAATAAATAATTAAAAATTAAAGAGGTCTCAACAGAGGTAGACAGAGGAAGAGTAGTGAGCATGCAGGAACATCCAAAATGCATATGTGGGTTTATTCAAACTGCACTCAAACCCTCTAGTGAGACATCACCATCCTCCCCAGAGGTCCCACCCCTGCCCCAAGCCCTCCCTGTATCCACAACCTGGCCAAACCGCTACTAAAATGTTACGGATGAAAACAAGCCTTATCCTGCAGGTTTGAATGCAGTAAAAGAAGTTTAAAAGCCACTGGTCTAACAAGGCCGTAAGAGAACAGATGTACAATTTAGTTCCCACAGTCTGTTCCCGGCGCCCTTCCTCCCACTTCCAGTTTACTCATCTCCTTTCTTTCCTAGGAGGCCAAGGGGGGCGGGGATCACCTGAGGTCAGCAGTTCGAGACCAGGCTACCCAACATGGTAAAACCCCGTCTCTACTAAAAATACAAAAAATTAGGTGGGTGTAGTGGCGGGAACCTATAATCTCAGCTACTCAAGAGGCTGAGNAAATAAATAAATAATTAAAAATTAAAGAGGTCTCAACAGAGGTAGACAGAGGAAGAGTAGTGAGCATGCAGGAACATCCAAAATGCATATGTGGGTTTATTCAAACTGCACTCAAACCCTCTAGTGAGACATCACCATCCTCCCCAGAGGTCCCACCCCTGCCCCAAGCCCTCCCTGTATCCACAACCTGGCCAAACCGCTACTAAAATGTTACGGATGAAAACAAGCCTTATCCTGCAGGTTTGAATGCAGTAAAAGAAGTTTAAAAGCCACTGGTCTAACAAGGCCGTAAGAGAACAGATGTACAATTTAGTTCCCACAGTCTGTTCCCGGCGCCCTTCCTCCCACTTCCAGTTTACTCATCTCCTTTCTTTCCTAGGAGGCCAAGGGGGGCGGGGATCACCTGAGGTCAGCAGTTCGAGACCAGGCTACCCAACATGGTAAAACCCCGTCTCTACTAAAAATACAAAAAATTAGGTGGGTGTAGTGGCGGGAACCTATAATCTCAGCTACTCAAGAGGCTGAGGCAGGAGAATCACTTGAACCGGGGAGGCGGAGGTTGCAGTGAGCCGAGATGGCACCACTGCACTCCACCTAGGTGACAAAAGCAAAACTCCATCTCAAAAAAAAAAAAAAAAGAAACAAAAAAAATGGAAACCATCCGATTTACAGACACCATGTGTAACCCTAGATTCTAACTGTGCTCCACAGTGTCCCTAACCCTGAAAGACAGGATACCTCGAGACCCTCCAAGGTTTCTTGGTTTTATTGAGGACAAATAAATATGAGCAGCAGATGAAACAAGCACTAAAAATGATTAAGTGTTCAACATACAGGTTTTCTAGCCCAGGAAGAGTCCCAGTGGGACTGTTTGTTTCCCAAATTCAATGTCTCCCTCCTGCTACAATGCTCCCTGGCACAGGGAGTTTAGTAAAAGAGAAAGCTGGGAGCTGGGAGCATGCAGTAAGTGCATCTCCAATGTGGCTTTCCTTTCGGTGCTTTGAACGTAGAAAGTGATTTCCATTATCAGCACAGCTTCCACTTAGGAGGATCAGGCAGCACTGGAAGCCTGCATGCAGGTGACCTATCTTCCTTGGGGCCCCTGTCCAAGAGGTCTAAAGGGTAATGACTGGGGACTGGCGTGACTGAAGAGTGTAAGAACAGCTGCCATGCGGTCTGAGGACTGGCAACTTGCCTGCTGTGCAAACTTGAGTATATCACCTCCCCTCTGTGTGCTTTGGTTTCCTTGTTTATAAAACAAGAGTGTGGTTTCCAAACTTTTTTTTTTTTTTTTTTGAGATGGAGTTTGGCTCTTGTTGCCCAGGCTGGAGTGCAATGGCGCAATCTCGGCTCACTGCAACCTCCGCCTCCTGGGCTCGGTGATTCTCCTGCCTCAGCCTCCTGAGTGGCTGGGATTACAGGCACGCGCCACCACGCCCGGCTAATGTTGTATTTTTAATAGAGACGGGGTTTCTCCATGTTGGTTAGGCTGGTCTTGAACTCCTGACCTCGTGATCCATCCGCCTCGGTCTCCCAAAGTGCTGGGATTACAGACGTGAGCCACTGCGCCTGGCCCCAAACTTTTCTTTCTGTAAATAACGAGCCTCCTTTTTGTCCCCAACAAAATCTTCTGGGAAACACAAAGATCTAAAATGTACAGGTGACACATCTGTGACTGAAGTGTATTTCCAGGATTCTGAAGTCCCACTGACCTGGGTCTCTCTCCCTTACCTCCCCCGCCCCCCGGAAACCCAGAATCCTAGAAGTTCATGGAATGATGTTAGGGAACTACACCATCTTTCGAGCATCACATCAAGTTGAAAAACTCCAGGATGTTACTTATAACAGATCTTACTTATCTATTTTTATTTTTTGAGACAGAGTTTCACTCTTGTTGCCCAGGCTGCAGTGCAATGGCACGATCTAGGCTCACCACAACCTCTGCCTCCCGGGTTCAGGCGGTTCTTCTGCCTCAGTCATCCTGAGTAGCTGAGATTACAGGCATGCGCCACCATGCCTGGCTAATGTTGTACTTTTAGTAGAGACGGGGTTTCTCCATGTTGGTCAGGCTGGTCTCGAACTCCCGATCTCAGATCATCTACCCCAAAGTGCTAGGATTACAAGCGTGAGTCACTGCACCTGGCCTATAACGGACCTTATAATGCCTATCTTTAGGAAATGGCTAAGAAACAGACTAAATCATTATTTCCTTTAACATTTGTATTATGAAAAATGTTAAAAACATTTAAAAAAAGAGAGTCCCTATATATCTGTGACCTGGTATCAGTAATTATCAAGTCATGATCATTACAGTCTTGTTTCCTCTCTACCCTACTCATTCCCATGACTCCCTCTCTCCCCACCCCGCGATTACTTTCAAGCAAATCCCCAATATACTATCATCTTGGTCCTAATGGTTTCAAAACCTTTATTTTTAAATCTCAATTTCATTACCACACTAAGAAAAGAACATTAGGCCGGGCGCAGTGGCTCAAGCCTGTAATCCCAGCACTTTGGGAGGCCGAGACGGGCGGATCACGAGGTCAGGAGTTCGAGACCATCCTGGCTAACACAGTGAAACCCCGTCTCTACTAAAATATACAATAAACTAGCCGGGCGAGGTGGCTGGCGCCTGTAGTCCCAGCTACTCGGGAGGCTGAGGCAGGAGAATGGCATAAACCCGGGAGGCGGAGCTTGCAGTGAGCTGAGATCCAGCCACTGCACTCCAGCCCGGGCGACAGAGCGAGACTCCGTCTCAAAAAAAAAAAAAAGAACATTAATTCCTTAACTTCATCTAACATCCACAAGCCACTGGCACTATCCAATTTTCCCCCTTACAATTCCCTTGATGAAGAACAGGGTTGTTTTTCTACAGAGTTCTCTGCTGTCTGAATTTTCATGACAGTGTCTCTGTTTGTCATCTAACCTGCGTCTCTGCCCTCCGTGTATTTCCTGTGACTTCCTAGCTAGATGGAGGGTCTTGATCAGATCCAAGTTCCACTGAGAGGCACATGACCTCTGGCTGTTTCTCTCTGGTAATACTGGCAGCCACAGATTAAAACACTGACTTTATTAGACTGATTATTTTACAGCATCTTACCCATCTTCCGAAATGTTTCACCCATATACAAATATAGAACATTAGATATTCACAGTTGTACCCAAACTGCATTCAACTACCATTGTTCTGAAACTTTTCATTGAATGACACGGGAGTAATAGTTTTTTAAAAAATCAGAATTCCATAAGATATGCTTCACATGGTAACAATATCGAGTACAGTTTAGATTCTAACAATTCAGAAGACATTTATTCAGAATAGTGCTTTATACATAGAAGGTGAATAATAAGTTGTTGCTGAATAAATAGCCAGTCCCATTAAATCTAGTCCACTTCTAAGCAGTGGTATACTGTGAACTGATCTGTACAAGGACGCCACCAGAGGTACTTACTAGGCAACAGACTCAAGTCTTCTAAAACTCCCCAAACATCTTTCTTCTCTCATTGTAAACTAGAAAAAGTCAAACAGTTCCTGGTTTTCACCATTTCTTACTTTGTGTTGTTTTTGAAACAACTGCCTAAAAAACCCAGCATGGCTCCATCTTGTTCCTGCCTTAACTCACTCATTCACGCTTCCTCCTCCCTCCAAATAGCTTAAGTATAAGCCATAGCCCCTGATCAAAAATCAAACCGGTAATTTCTGCCACCCCCACTCATGCTAACTGGTGGTTAAAACTGACAGCCTGTTTCAACGTGGCCAGAGTCTGAGGGTTACAAAAAAAAAAAAAACCTGACAGCCTGTTTCAACGTGGCCAGAGTCTGAGGGACCCCAAAATGATCAATGTCATCCTTTTGCTTCATGCCTAGGAGCTTACTGTGCGAAAAGCAGCAACTCCCTACAGTCAATTAATAGTTCCGTGAAAGAAGCCAGAGACATGAGCAATCAAAACTAAATCAGGCAGCACATTTTTTTTTGAGTCCTCCGTATTCTTTTTTTTTTCTAGAATGCTGCTGTGAAAGCTCAGAATATAAACAAGTCGCTGCTTATTAGGAAAAGACTGGTTGAAAATCTTTCGCCCAGCACATCTCAGCCACCGCAGTAGTTTTCCTCACCAACACGCTTACATCTCAAGGACTCAGTGAGTGAGAATGAAAACAAGGTGGTGGATAAGTGGTTTTTAAACCAGGCTCATGGGCCCTAGGGGTAAGAAAGGGCAGGCACTGAGACTTTTTGGCCAGCACCTCTATTTCTCTCTCCACCCCCAGCCCTGCACTCCCGCAGGCCACTGAATGACTCAGACTAAAAGTCATTCCCTTCAGCACCCACAGTAACCTGTTCCCACAACAGGAGCCCACCCCAGCCTGACTCAAATTGTGCCTTACTCAGGAAGGGAAGGAGGGCTCTTCCTGAAGCCACATTGTGACAAAGATGCCCCAGGCTCCTTGCACACTGCCAGACGCTGGACCCAAAAACCCCAGTGGTTTCACCAAAGACAAGCCTATGCTCCAACTAAAGACCCCTCATTCTGAATAAACCAGTATTCAGTTAATTACTCAAGACAAGTCCCTTCAACGGATCCCAGAGGGCCTCTGAGGCCGAGAGAGGGACCTGGGGCCAGGTCCTTGATCCATCCCTAACTAGTACTGGGCAAATCACTTGCCTGAGATGCCTCTTCTGGTCTGTAGACTGGAGGACCATATTCACTACCTCCTAAAGCTCTTAAAGAACCAAAAAGGCTAACCGCGTAATAAAGGCAAATTCTTTCTCCTCCACCCCAGCGTGTCCCGCTTCACTCCCTCTGCCTCATTGTTCTTCATGGGTTTATACCCCCTATTTCATCTGCACTCAGTCCTGGAGAACAGTTCTTGGCCTGTCCACTCAGCAGACACCTTCTCTGTCACAGGGACTGTGTAGAGAAAGAAAAGCAGGATAAATCCTCTCTGTTCTTGCACCATTTCTGGTCTAGGAATGATAGTGTGTCATCAGTCTCATGAAAAGGCAATGCTTTTGCCTCCCAGAGTCACCCCAGGATAAGACGCTGCATCAAAAGAAACCTGTCCCCTCAACTCCAGGTCCAGCAGACACACAGGCCCACTTCACAGAACATCTCAACCACTTGGGTGTCCTTAGCAAGCTAATGTCGTTTTTACATCAATCAGTCTCTCTCCACTCCACCTCCCAACACCTCACCATCTTCACCATAACATCAACAGTATCCATGTATCTCAGAGGATATTAATTCCACGGGGCGCAGGCAGGAGCTCCGGTCTACTGAAAAAAACTCAAATGAGGATTACATCTTTCAAACGAGGGATGGGATACATTATTAACAGGCAGTACTTACTCAAAACCTACTAGGTACTAGACACCAGGCTACAAGTTTTCAACATATTAATCCCTTTAGTTTTTTGTTTGTTTGTTTGTTTTTGAGACAGGGTCTCACTCTGTTGCCCAGGCTGGAGTGCAATGGTGCAATCTTGGCTCATTGCAACCTCTGCCTCCCAGGTTCAAGCAATTCTCCTGCCTCAGCCTTCCAAGAAGCTGGGATTACAGATGAGCACCACCATGCCCAGCTAATTTTTTTTTATTTTAAACAGAGACGGGGTTTCACCATGTTGGCCAGGCTGGTCTCAAACTCCTGACCTCAGGCGATCCACCCGCCTCTGCCTCCCAAAGTACTGGGATTACAGGTGTGAGCCACTGCGCCCAGCCTCCTTTAGTTCTTATTACAACACTAAGGCATAGGTACAGTTGTTATCCCAATTTTCCATACAAGGAAGTACAAAGGGACAGAGAAATTAAAGAAGTAGCCCAGGGTCAGATGGATGTTAGCGGGTAGAGGTACAATGAGAGACCAGATAATCTGGTTCCGTAGCTTCAGGGCCTTTTCCACAGAAAAGTTAAAGGAGGACCATACCTCTGTTGCGGAAACTGCCAGCGACCACAACCACTCATATTTAAACCCACCAGGAGAAAAGTCCTATTCACTGTCTGCAATAATGATCAGAAGATCTCGGGCCTCACCCAGGACCTACCACCAGCAGCAGCAATAACATGGCCTTCAAAGAGGGATTTCACCTCTTCTAACCCCTATTTTCCCATCTAAAAGATGAGCGTCCTAGATAATAGTTCTCATATCCCAGGATTATCTGCAAGGAAACCAGGGAGCAGAGTTAAGTCTTCCACATCTGAGGTCAGAAGGACCTAGTCCAATTCCCATGAGGCCGGCTGACTGGTGACTGTGGGTAGGTCATTTAACCTCTATGTTTCCGCTTCCTCATTTGCAAAGAAGGATAACAATGAATTTATTTCAAGTACTAAATGAAGCAACACCCATAAATGCTGAATTCAGTGTCCAGCATAAAACAAACACCTAATAAACGACAGACAGTCATATTATTAATATTACCATTATTATCATCAAGATCTGAAATTCCACAGAAGGAAATCTTCCCCTCTTTAATACGGTAGACTTTATAACCTTATTTGGAAGGATAATCTGGCTAACACATTTTCCCATTTAAATCCTTGAACAACCAAGTCTGACTCAGAGTGGAGGGGGATAGGGCAGAGGGTGTAAAGGTAGCAGGTGGATCCTAGGCCCTTCATCTGATGGGGGAAGGGTTTTGCTGGCTCCTTTCTCTAATTCTATCCCTGCCTCTCTCTTAAGCCCCTCCCACCACACTCATGCTCCCAAGACCCTTTAAGTAACCTAACCGGTCTTAAAAAACATACACCACCAAAGCAAGTCTACAGCTGCTGAATGATAATGACAAGGTTCCTATGGCAACCCTCATCTCTAAAGTTTGGGTGGTGGAAGACAGAGAGGGATCATTTAGCAACTGGCTTATGGGTGAAACACCTTGAAACTGCGTGTTTTTTTATTTTCTCCACAATTAGAGCCAGGCCTTATACTTTTCCAGCACAGGACACTTTATAAGGTGTTTCACACAAATTAACTACTATGTGAGATAAGGAGGAGAGATTACTGACCCTGTTTTTTACAAGTGAAAAACCTAACTACTGGAGTTGTCAAGAGCTCATATGCAGTAAATCCAGGATAAGACCTTGGGTGTCTAGACTCCTAAACAAGCGATTTACTCAAGACCCCACTGTCTCTTCCAGCCCTACCCACCTTCTCCTCTCTACCACCCCAGCCTTCTAGGCTTTCTCCTTCTCTCAACTTACTCACTTCGAGGCACACTTACCCAACCTTTGCATTTCCGCCTTCTGTCACATCCTGCTCTGTTTCCACAATGATCAAGTGACTCAGCTCTCCAATTAAGCTGTGTGTGAGTCTATTCAATACCATTCAGCTGTAAAATAACCTACACATTTCTACAGTGATGCCTATGACAAGGTTTTATTCACCAAGTGACTGTGCCACCGGCTCCAGTTAAAGACTACCAGAAACATACCTGTAGTCAAACAAAGTTGAGTTTATTGGTTGACTGCAACAAGGTAGACACGATGCCAGGCAGAATTTCAGATATCTCAGCACGAGGATGTCAGGAGGAGCTCATTATACAATTTGGACTGTGTTCAGTGATTTAGGGGTAGGCTCAGAGAAACACAGTTTTGCTCTGAATTGGGTGCGCTGTCAACAGAGCAGAAATTTTATGATGACGTAGCTTCCTAATTTTTATCTAAGAGGCAGGAGGAACAGAATGAGGCTAAAGCCACAATTGGTAAAGAAACATTCATGTGAGCTGAGACTGGGGAACGTTTGGTCGTTTCTGCGCCTCGCAGGGATCTTGCTTTTATCTGTGCTCCGTGTTGATGATTAAGTGGTCTTGTTTTTGCCTTGTTCTACCACCAATATAGAGTGACTCCCTCCTATGTCCGTATTCTGCGAAACTCTTTATGCTCAAGAAAAGAACACACAAGGGCCCTAGCTATTAGAGCCAGGCCGGCTCTAAGCAAATAGCAGCAGAAGGAACTATTCTTTGTAATTTTCTCGACAACTTGTTCCACAAGTCACAATACCTGTTTGTGGTATTTACTTTGTACTTTTTAAAAATAAGCCTCATGATGCAGAAGGCTGATATGAGTCGACCATGAAAAGTCAGCCCTGGAGCTACAAAAAGGGGCCTCTGAGCTGAGAAACTGAAACAGATGTTCCCAGATCAATATTTTTTTCCCTGCCATCGACTGCTGAAGTAATTAATAGTCACTTTTATTTCAGAATTTGTTTTATATTTAACAAAGCCTCCTGAGCAGCCCTTCATGGCTTCAAGGTGGTCTGGGCACAAGATCGATAAAGATTTCACTCTTTAATTAGGTTACATTCCAGTGGTAAGATTTCTTTTTTGTTTATAAAAATAAACACAATAAATTTAAAAAAACATACAGTCTGTTAAAAAGTGGTAAGTATTATGAAGGCCGGGCGCGGTGGCTCACACTTGTAATCCCAGCACTTTCGGAGGCCGAGGTGGGCAGACTGCCTGAGCTCAGGAGTTCGAGACCAGCCTAGCCTGGGCAACACAGTGAAACCTGTCTATGCTTAAAAAAAAAAAAAAAAAAAAATTAGCCGGGCGTGGCAGCGTACGCCTGTAGTCCCAGCTACTTGGGAGGCTGAGGCAGGAGAATGGTTTGAACCTGGGAGGCAGAGGTTACAGTGAGTGGAGATTGCGCCACTATACTCCAGCCTGGGCAACAGAGTGAGATTCCATCTCCAAAAAAAAGAAAGAAAGAAAGAAAGTGATAAGTGCTATAGTGCTATGAAAATAAAGAAAAAGCAGAACAGGGTAAAGAGGGTTGGGAATGCCAGGCGAGGGTCACAGTGATCAATGAGGCAACCAGGCAAGCCCTCCACCATGTGAAATTTAAACATGAGAAGTCTTGATGAAAATGAAGAGGAGGGCCCAAACAAAGCCACCAAAGATAAATTTATCCAAGGAGAAATTAATCCAAAGGGAAATCAGCACCATTGTCTCATTTCAGATATGCGACAACTGAGAACTAGAGAAGTCTAGGAACTTGTCCGAGAACACACAATTTGCGGGCAGAACCAGATGGAACGTGGGTCTCCAGATTCCCTGCCACAAGCTTCCTTCCCTATAACGAATAGGATGTAAGAGCATTCTGTATAGGATCAAATCCAGAAGTCACTCCAGAATCACAGGCAGAAAGAGCCTCGGTTTTCCAAGCACACACGGGTTTACAATACCTGTGTGTATCCACGCCAACCTGCAAAGTGTTAACTACCAAAAGATCCTAAGAGGTCTAACCTTTAGCCTCATTCAAAACAGGGGACGAGGAGGAGGCTGTGAGCGTTTAAGTCCCTTGTTCAACATTTAGATGGCAAAAGGCAGGGTTTATTTTCAAACCCCAGCTGCATAATTTCATAGCTCTATTATGCAAAACACCACACACCAGTATGATGTTCACAGATACATGTGGCCTACAGAACCCCTAATAATACCTACTTCACAGAGAGTTGTGAGGTTTAAATAAGTATGCCCACATATGCCGAAGATAGCAAGGATATGAAAAAATGCCAGTTCCTTTCCCACATGTGCTGAGTTGGAAACAGCTTGGTGCCAGAGCACGTCCACAAGGACAGGGACTGCCTGTTGTGCCGTCTGCTGTATCCTCAGAACTGCCTTGGGGCAGGCACTAAATATTCACTGAATGGATGGAAAATAGAAGGATGCAAGTTCTTCCTTCTGCTCTTTGTTCTCAATACTCCAGGGATCCCCGAGAACACCTCTCAGTTCAGCTGTGGACAAGCAGCAGCAAATGTGAAAGCGAAACCGCTCTCAGCAGGTCCTAACTGAGTCCCTACTGGGCAGGCTCGTGGCCAGCCAGATGCCCAGACCGGCCATACCAGACAGTCCTTGTAGAGGCTGAACAAGATAAACTGCCTCTTATGGATGAAGAAATCTACCAAAGCACTCTAGAATGGATTCCAAGATCCATTTGCATCAAAAACATGAAATCAAATGAGGATCACATTCAAGGAGCTGGCATATCACAAAGTCAGAGTTGATCAATGCAATTATAAATGTACTTAAGGGAAAAAAAAAGACCTTGCCCTGGGTATGAAGAGAAGCCATGAAGGGCTACTCAGAAGGCTTTGTTAAATATATAAAACAAATTCTAAAATAAAAGTGACTATTAATTACTTCGGCAGTTGATGGCAGAAAAAATAAATCTTGATCGTGGAGGATCGGTTTCAGTTTCTCAGCTCAGAGACCCCCTTTTTATAGCTCCAGGCTGAGCTTTCACCATCAGCTCACATCAGCCTTCTCCATCATGAGTCTTATTTTAAAAAAGTACAAAGTAAATCCCCAGTGTTCTCACCAAGCTCCCTTACTTACTTGAAGGGTAACCTTCATAGAAAAGAGGCCACTTGATAAATTCCAAGGCAAGTAAAAATAAAACATAATGGAAAAGATAGTCTCATCATCATAGCTAATTACAAAGGAAGAGTACATCACTTTTTTCTCCCCAAGTGTCTCCAGTTTATTAAAAAAAAAAAAAAGGACCAATTTAACAAAGACATTCTGTGTTACTGGTCTGAAGAGAAACAGAAGGAATCTTGGGAGATGCACTTGTGATTTATAAAACCAAAGAGTTAGCTGTTGAAACAGTTATTCATAAATGTATTGGTGACATATGTAAATATATATGATATGCCAACTGGATGCAAGAGCCCGGCGAAGATGCTGTGGGGTGTCATTGCTGTATCAACCGAGGCTGTGCCCTCCACAAGCTTATGGCTGATTGCAGCACGACAAAACCCCAGAGGCAGGACCACGGGGCACTCAGCAGAGAGAGAGTACTTTCCAGCTCAGAAGGCCCGGGGAGTCGTTCTGGAGAAGGTGCCATTTAAAGGGGGCCTTGAAGAATGGGTGGGAGGTAGAGGGGTGGAGTGGGAAACTGTCAGAACCCTAACCATTTGCTAGACACTCCATGTGCCTCCAACCTGCCCAACCCAGAAAGGACCTGGCGAGAGAACTCAGAGGCTAGAGGGTCCATCACGCCTCACCAGGGCTGTGTAGCACAATCCCCAGGACCCATGTTTCAGAACCCACGTGCCACACTCCAGCCAAGATGGCAGGAATCAGAATTTCAGGGATGGGGCTTGGTCCTGTGCTTCTGGTAAAGGCCCTCAGGAATTTCTGATGAGCAGCCCTCTCCCCCCAGGAACCACAGATTAACACCAGTATCCTAGTTTTTAAAATCGGGCAAATGAAACTCAGAGAGGAGGTTCCTTACATTTTCATCATCATTCTGATGAATATGTAGTGAATACCAACCTCAAGATACAAAAAATAATAAAGCCCATACCTGCCCTCATTACACGTTTTTTGCTCATTGAGTCCTCACAGCAAACCACGAAGGACTACTGTCATCTCTTCACATGTCCCCTTTTTATTAAGACAACGAAACTGAAGCTTAAAAGGTTAAGAGAACTGGAACAATAAATGATGGAGTCGGGATCAAGTCTTGGCATCCTGAGATGCAACCCTCACTTCAGTGCTGCTTACTGGAGGCTTCCCGGGCACCCAGCCCTATGCTGGCACTTGGGTGATGACCATGCACAAAAAATGGCCTCTAACCTCAGTAGGAATAGGGGATTTAGGGGACAGCAGAAGAGAGCTGTCCAAGAGCCAAACTTCCACTGAAAAGATTCCAAAATGTTTCATGGTGCAGAATCCAACCAGAGTGCCGAACTGTGGCCATCCCCGGACCAGTTCTCCGGGGGCCATCCTCCTCTGGAAATGTCCTACACCCAGACAGTCACATGCCTCTCCATGGAAGAGGGTCGGAACCATTCCTGATAGAACAAGCTGGGTGGGTGGTGGGTCTAAGCAGCCACTTCCCCCTCAGAGCCTCAGTGAGGTCTGTATGAAGAGGCTGAAATGAAGCCGCAAGGCGCAGCTCCTAGGAGTGATAAACAGATCTACTGATCATCAGTCAAGAGAGGAAGACACAGGGGAAATCCCACCAGAACTGGGAATTAGACCCCGTTTCCAGATCCCTCTGAGGCAGCCACTGTGTCTTCTTTGGTGGAAGAACCAGATTACAGCCCTAAACTTAGAAGCGGACAACACCAAGCCCTAGGCTGGTGCTTCTACTTTTAGCCGTGTGAGCCAAGCGAGGTAGCTTACTTCAGCACAGATTGCCCAGCTGAAAAACAGCAACTCGCAAAGGTTTCTGTGAGGATTTAATAAAACAGCTTTGAAAACGCTACACATCTTACCTGGCTCATGACAGGTGCTCTACAAACGGCTGATGGATCTGAATCTGTTTCTTAATGTAGGTTCTGAAAAATAGACAAGGCCCCTTTAAGGTCAGATGAACCTGTCTGTCATTATCCTTTTTTGTATCCCCTCTGCTCCCTAATTTTGTTTTCCAAGGCAAGCAGAAAAGCTAAAGTAACTTTTTTTTCTTTTCTTTTTTTGAGACAGAGTCTCGCTCTATTGCCCAGGCTGGAATACAGCGGCGTGATCTCAGTTCACTGCAACCCCTGCCGTCTGAATTCAAGTGATTCTTGTGCCTCAGCCTCCCCAGTAGCTGGGATTACAGGCTCAGCTAATTTGTGTATTTTTAGTAGAGACGAGGTTTTACCATGTTGGCCAGACTGGTCTCGAACTCCTGGGCTCCAGGGATCCGCCCTTCTCAGCCTCCCAAAGTGCTGGGATTACAGGGGTGAACCACCGTGCCCAGCCTAAAATAACATCTTTTAAGGGAAGGTTCATGGGGCAGACAGACTAGAGGCTCTTTTATTTTATTTTATTTATTTTTTTTTTTTTTTAGACGGAGTCTGGCTCTGTCGCCCGGGCTGGAGTGCAGTGGCCGGATCTCAGCTCACTGCAAGCTCCGCCTCCCAGGTTCACGCCATCCGCCTCCCAGGTTCACGCCATCCGCCTCCCAGGTTCACGCCATTCTCCTGCCTCCGCCTCCCAAGTAGCTGGGACTACAGGCGCCCGCCTCGTCGCCCGGCTAGTTTTTTGTATTCTTTAGTAGAGACGGGGTTTCACCGTATTAGCCAGGATGGTCTCGATCTCCTGACCTTGTGATCCGCCCGTCTCGGCCTCCCAAAGTGCTGGGATTACAGGCTTGAGCCACCGCGCCCGGCCGAGGCTCTTTTATTCTAAGCTGGAAGTCAAAAGAAACAGACGCTCCTCAAGGGCAGGAGAAAAAAATCCATTGTGAGCTTTTGATACCCAGACAGCAGGGAAGCCCCAAAAGGCAAGAATTCAATAAATACTCCCACTGGACATGCAACTGCAAGAAATGACGCAATCAGAAAACGGCCAAGTTAAATTACATGTTCACTTGCAGTAAGTTTTCAAGGAAACATACTAACAAAACACTTACTGAAATATTTCTTATAATTGTTTATCGGTAAACATTAGTAATTAGTAATTAATGCTCTCCTACATAAACAAAATGCCTATTTTAAATAGAAAACAGTAATCGAGTGCATCAGAGAGAATCTCTGGCCTATCACACAAAAGATCTCACCTTTGACACCATAAACCATATTACTGCACACCCAGGGCAGCTACCTGCTTAGGACCTGGGCTTGAGAAAAAATGACTCGCCTCTAGGAAACAACAGATGCTGGAGAGGAAGTGGAGAAACAGGAACACTTTTACACTGTTGGTAGGAGTGTAAATTAGTTCAACCATTGTGGAAGACTGTGTGGCAATTCCTCAAGGATCAAGAACCAGAAATACCATTTGACCCAGCCATTCCATTACTGAGTATATACCCAAAAGATTATAAATTATTCTACTATAAAGACACATGCACACGCATGTTTATTGTGGCACTATTCACAATAGCAAAGTCTTGGAACCAATCCAAATGCCAATGATAGACTGGATAAAGAAAATGTGGCACATATATACCACGGAATACTATGCAGCCATAAAAAAGGATGAGTTCATGTCTTTTGCAGGGACAGGGTGGGAAAGCTGGGAAACCATCATTCCAGGGCAAACTAACCCACAAGAACAGAAAACCAAACACTGGCATCTTTCTCACTTCTGGTGGAGTGACAAGGAACACATGGACACAGAACATCACACACCGGGGTCTGTCGGTGGGTGGCGGACTAGGGGAGGAATAGCATTAGGACAAATACCTAATGTAGACGACAGGTTGATGGGTGCAGCAAACCGCCACAGCACATGTATACCTGTGTAACAAAACTGCACATTCTGCACATGTATTCCAGAACTTAAAGGCTAATTAAAACAAAAAATGACTAGCCTCAAGGGCGCTCACCTTACAAATGCAAACCTATATCATGATAATAATGTTGTATCACTGTACTTCCTAATTTCAGAATGACATCTCATCATAGTCATTTTTAGAACATGGAAACAAACACACAAGTTTTGGAAGAAGATTCAGCAGATGAAGAAGTGACACTAGGAAAACAATGGGCACCCAACAGATAGAAACAAAAAGCCTTTGTCTCACATGGTGGCCTCTGGCGGTACAAACTGGGTCCCCACGAGGCTTCTGGAAGAAGTGCTGTCTGAGCAATGACTCAGAAAAAAAAGGGAGTTTTCAACGGACCCAAAGCAGTTTCAGGCTTAACAAAGGCCATATTAGTATAAAATTCTTCTCAACTCCTAAAGCTGGAGGATCCTTGGAAGTAAAAAGCAGTCAGAAATCGGGTATCAAACAGAGACGGGGGGCTTAAATCCGGGTGTGTTTTCTTGGTCTTGAGTAATTAACGAAATCAACAAAATGTAGCCAGGAGCTGGAAGCAACCCATTATGACATGTAAGATTCATCAAGGACGTGTCCAGCAACAGATAAATGGGCAAACCAATGTGATACGTGGCAAATACATACAGTAGAAGGAAATATCATCACACGCTACACCACGTGATACAAACTTTGCAGACCTCATGCTAAGTGAAATAGGCCAGTCACAAAAGGACAAATGCTGTGTGACTCCACTCATATAAGGTATCTGGAGGACAAAAACCCATAGAGAATGCTGCTTGCCAGGGGCTGGGAGGAGGGGAGAATAAGGAGTTCTTGTTCAAAGGATGCACAATTTCAGTTCTGCAAGATCCAAACAGTTCTGGAGATTAGCTGCACAACAATCTGAAGATACTTAACACTACTGAACTGTCCACCCCAAAATATTTAAGATGGTCAATCTTATGTGTATTTTACAATTAAAATATTTTAAGGTTTTTGTTAAATTAAGTTTTTTTTTTTTTTTTTTTTGTACAGACGGGGTCTCACTATGTTGCCCAGACTGGTCTTGAACTCCTGGACTCAAGTGAGCCTCCTGCTTCGGCCTCCCAAAGTGTTAGGATTACAGGTGTGAGCCACGACGCCTGGCCTTTTCTGAATTTTTTAAGTCAAGAAGCTGATACTTAACCCCAGGGTTTGAAATAAGACTTAAATAAAATAATGTACACAATCTAGCCATAGCACCTGGCATACCTTAGATGTTCAAATAAACATTTGTTTCTCCCACTGTCTTTGTTTCCAGAATAAGAAATAAAGTTGTGATCAGAGAAGTTAAATGCCTGGAGGGGCAATCCTAGTGGTTCGGAACTCCAGGGCCACAGTGTCCTGGCTCCACACTGGATTCTCTACTCAGCAGCAAGCGTGGCCTCGGGAAAGTGACCTAGCCTCTCTGACACTCAGCGTCCTGAGCTGTGAAAGTGGTGGTGTGATCAGCACCTCAGAGGGAGCTCTTCTGAGGACGGACATGCAACGGTGATCAGGAGAATGCCTAGCCCATACAAACATGACTTCAGGGCTCACCAGAGCAACGTGGGGACAAGACCAACACGTGCAAACTACCAGGCCACTACCCTGACCCTCCTGGGCTAGTCCTCAACTCCAGCTGCCCACAACAATTAGAATGGTGCAACTGCCTGCAAGCAGGAGCCAGCAGGGGGAACAGTGGGCCTGGCCAGCCTGAGGCCTCTCTGATAACCCACTGCACTGCCACCACAGCCATGACCCTAGCCCGCACATCCATGCACCCTCAGCAAGGTCCCTGGAGGGTGAAGCCTGCACTCCTGCCCAGTGCAATCCCGGGCATTGTCGCTAGAGAGATTTCATCCTGGAATCTCAGGGTGGGCAAGGATCCCTTAGGCTGAGAGTGGGTAAGGAAGCGGCATCGCCCAGGCAGCCTCTGCCTCGAATACCTCTCTTCTTCCTCCTTTTCTTCCATTCCCCTTATTCCCATCTGTGTGGCGAGGAAAAGGTCAGTAAGCACAGCTCCATCTTGGTATTCTCCCCAAAGCTCCACATTAAAGGAAAACTGACATCTGTGAGGAGATAACAGCTAACTCGTTTTTCCCTCCGTTAACTTGGTGGCCGAGTGCAGCCACCACCTGGGCTAAGCATGCCAGCCTTTGCTAACACCCACTCTGCAAGAGGACCAAGCACTGCAACTCGGCTAGCTGTTTCTCACTCCCACTCCTCACCCACCTACACACAAACACACACACACACACGCACGCACACACCCTTAGCCTACAATTAACAGCAACAACAAGAAATCACAGCAGCGAATGGTAGCATATTGCCATAGAACAAGCCATGGAATTTGCACAAGATCCCTCGGACAAGCAATTAACCTCACTAAGCCTCAGGCTCCTCACCCACAGAATGGCCATGCAGACAAGCCTGGCCTCTCCATGTTGCCATGAAGATCCATGACTGTCAAATCTGAAGAACTCTCCTACGCAGCATTTGGTACCACTCCTCAGTCCTGCCCCCCAGAACTTCACGCCAGCCCCAGGAGCTCCTGCACCAGCAAATAAATGTTTTCACTGGGATTATGCAACTCACTTCCGCTCACCACCCTTCAGCCAGAATGAGCCTCATGGCCCTAGAAAGGGGCAGGGAAGGGGGCCATTCCTGTGTCCTCAGTAGAAGAGAAGTGGATTTTGGGAACCAGACGTTTCCTTTTTTTCTTTTTTTTTTTGAGACAAGGTCTCACTCTGTCACCCAGGCTGGAGTAGCATGATCTCGGCTCACTGCAACCTCCATCTCCTGGGTTCAAGCAATTCTCATGCCTCAGCCTCCCAAGTAGCTGGGATTACAGGCACGTGCCACCATGCCCAGCTCTTTTTTTTTTTTTTAGTAGAGAGAGGGTCTCACCATGTTGGCCAGGCTGGTCTCGAACTACTGACTCTCTCAAATGATCCATCTGCCTCAGCTTCCCAAAGTGCTGGGATTACAGGTGTGAGCCACCGCGCCCAGCGGGAACCAGACGTTTCTAACGCAGACACATCCTCTGTCCTCGAGAGCTCATGGCAAGTGGTGAAGACAAGCTACACAAACCCCCAGGAAGAAAACATCATGGAAAAGCCTGCCAAAGACCCTGCAAGCTGCCACGGGAGCAAAGGAAGACTCTATTCACCCCACCTGGGAGCCTGCGACCGAGGTGTGTATGTCATCAGGGAAGGCTTCCTGGGGGAGGTTATATATGAACATCTTGAACAATACAAGCGATCTTCTCAGGGAAGAGGATTGATGGCAGTCACTGAGCAGAGAGGCTCCTGGCCTTGAACAACACTGCAATCTCATCTTTACTGGTGTTGAGGCCTGGGCTCCTTCATAACTGTATCATAAACCCACTCCAAGTGGGTGTACCTGACACTGTGACCGCCAGGGCAGAATCACCATGAACACAGGACGTGGAAGGCCAGCCGGACACCTGGGTCCCAGGAGAAACAGTGTGGGGACACAGAGGCCAGACAGGCCTCGGTTCCCATCCCAGCTCTGTTATGTGTCCTCGTGGGCCATTATGACATTAGTTTGTGGGCTTGGTGTTAAAAAACATAAGCTCTTTTTGTGAGAGCTGTGTTTTCATTGACCCAACAAATCTATTAACAAAAAAGGGGCAGTCCATGGTCAAAACTGCTACCAGAGGTAAAAACAGTCAAAACAATATTGATGATTGATGTTTCTGCTATACCTATATATTAGTATCTATCAGAGGTAGCACACACTGAGTCCTCACTAAGGGCGTGGCCAATTTCTAGTCTACTGCTATTATTATGCTCTTTCACAGATGAGAAAATTGAGGCACAGAAGTCAGTTAAGCTGCCCAAAAGCATAGGAACGTGTTGCAGAAAGCGGTTTGCCTCCATACTGAGCCTCAGCAGGGAACTCACCGTTCCCACTTCTCACACAGCACCGTGGCAGACAGGAACACGGGAGCCGACAGTTTACAGTTCAAGTCTCAGCTCTGCCACTCAGTCACTCTTTGATCTCAGGCGTGTCACCTCTGCAAGCCTCACTTCCCCCATTTCTGAAATGGAGGTTAATCCAACCTCATCAGGTAATTAAGGCAAAGCACTTGCCACAGAGAAGCGCTCAATAATGCTGTCGTCTTTATTTCCTTTAGCAGTCAAGAGGGTGGGGTCCCTGCCCTCTCAGCTTGCCCAATAGTCTCCTGCCTCAGGGGAAGGGCCAGGGACCCCCATTTCTAGAAGACCTTATAAGCTCAGATAAACTTTATTAGAAATATAAAGGAGGAGCCGGGCCCGGTGGCTCACATCTATAATCCCAACGCTTTGGGAGCCTGAGGCGGGTGGATCACAAGGTCAGGAGTTCAAGACCAGCCTAACCAACACGGTGAAACCTCGTCTCTACTGGAAAAAAAAAAAAATGCAAAAATTAGCTGGGTGTGGTGGCACACACCTGTAATCCCAGTTATTCAGGAGGCTGAGGCAGGAGAATCACTTGAACCCAGGAGGTGGAGGTTGCAGTGAGCCAAGATTGTGCCATTGCACTCCAGCCTGGATGACAGAGTAAGACTCTGTCTCAAGGAAAAAAGAAAAAAAAAAAAAAGAAATGAGAGGAGATAGGAGTACTTTCATTTTCAAAAAATTGAAAATCGTGGTTCCTGAACTGGAAGACACTAAAAGTAACCCAGAGTTTTGAGGAGGCCAATGTCTGGGGCATGCTCCCACTGGATTGCAGTTTCACTTGAAGGCAAAGTCATTATGCAACATCCCACATCTGTTAATCTGGCCTAACTAATGCCTCCCATGTTTCCAGGTGAACGTGAGGCATATGGAGCTATGACAAGCATCACGGAACTTCCATCTCCAGTGAGGTGTGCAGTTCCCCTTTCTTCTTCCATTGCCTGGCAATAGTTTGTACAGAACCTACCAGGCAAGTAAAGTCTTGACCTGACAGAGGCAGAAGGAAGTTGGGAGGCAGGGAAGGTCAAGAAGACCCTTCAGACCACTGAGGACTATTAAGGTTCCTTGCAGGTTTAAGGGGCTCCCAATTACTTCAATAATCCTGGAGCCCCCATCAACGCCTACCATGGAGCCGGGACCCAGTGAAGACACGGAGGCCCCTATGTTCAGGAAGGTTATTTACAAGAAAGATGCAATAAAGTGCTACACTGATATAAATAAATAGCCCAAAGCACAACAGATACTAAGCACATACACGATAAAGACAAGAAGGGAAGTAAAGAAACCAATGCTGGCTTCGTGTTGCTGGGGAAAGCTACACAGGCAAGGTGCAGGTGGCCTTGGAGTGGAGAGCGCCTAAGTGTTCTTCCTTTACTTTTTTCAAAAATGCATACTTCTATACGTTTTACCAGGCAAGACTGTAAGCTCCTTGAGGGTAGGGATGGTGCCCTGTTTACCACACTATCCCCAATACCATGCATAGAATAAAGACTCAAACGCTGGATTGATGGATGGATGAAAGATGGGCAGATGGATAGTCAGCGCACAGTAGCAGAAGACACGTAGATTTAAGTGGCCAAAGCCCACAGAACAGGGCTTTCCCCAGAGGCCCATGGCCACATTTTCCCTGTTCCTACTTTCAGAATCTACAGCACTCTTAGCCTGCAGTCCCTGGATTTCACAATCACTGCCTATATTTGGACTGCACTCCTGATGTGGCCTCATCCCGCAGGCCTCTCTCACTCACTCACTCTCTCACATGTCTCTCTCGATCACCTTTAACCTACTTCTGCTCCTGACCCAGACCCCTGGCCCACCCCAGGTTGGTTCGCAGTTTCTGAAAGAGCCACAGCTGTGGGTGTCAGGCCCAGCCCAGCAGACAGCACATGTTTGGGTGCTCAGTTATCATAAAGTACTGCTGACCTCTACTGTGGAACAGAATTCAGTCACCTCTGCTTCCACATCTGTGCAGGACAAGCTCCCTCTGCTTTTGCTCCATAGCCCCAAGTCTAGCACAGAACCTATTCCCCTTCACCCATCTTCAAGAAGGGAAGGCACAGCTGGGAGCTGTAAAATGTCACTATACCCACAAGCTGCAACCGTTTGTTCCCTCCAGCAAGACTGCAGATAATTTCAGCTGGACCTTCTCTTCTTCTCACTCTGACCTCAAAGTAGATTTTGTTTCATTTGTTTGTTTTCACAACAGAACATCCTGGTAGGGAATATTGGCGTCTTTTTCTTTTCAAAGTGACATTGACACAACTCCACTTTGTGCAAATAAATATTTTCAACCTAAATGAGTCATTTGGTTGGAACAGTGAGTTCGCAAGCCTGCGTATAGGTTGACCTCTTTACCAAGAAGGGTGGCGGGTAGCATTGTGTTTAGGGCTGACAAATATTATGAACAACGAGATCTTTTCCATGGTGATATCCACTGCTGTACAAAGGGAAAATAAGGAGAAAAACAGGGTGATAGTTTAAAACTCTGGGCCAGGCAGAATTCATCCTCGGGGAGAATCCAGCTACACTAGTATCTTGCTATAAGATCTTGAGAGCAGAAGAAGGTATTTAACTTCTGACTCTTGCTAATTCATTTGTGGTTGTCAGGATTAACTTGAAGCATTTACTACATGTAAAACATCTGAAAAATACTCAGTATATAGTAAGCATTCAATGTTAGCTGTTTTTTGTTTTTTATTTTGAGACAGGGTCTCGCTCTGTCATCCAGGCTGGAGTCCAGTGGCATGATCTGAGTTCACTGCAATCTCTGCCTCCCAGGCTCAAGCAATCCCCCCATCTCAGCCTCCCAAGCAGCTGGGACTACAGAGGAACACCACCATGCCCAGCTAATTTTTGTAATTTTAGTAGAGACAGGGTTTTGCCATGTTGCCCAGGCTGGTCTCCGACTCCTGGGTTCAAGCAATCCTCCTGCCTCAGCCTCCAGCCTCAGCTCTGGGTGGGCCCAGAGTTAACTACCCCATGGTGGATGGATGTGGCTAACTCAGCTGTTGCCAGGTGACACTCATAAATGATCATAAAACAGTCTGCCTCAGCCTCCCAAAGTGCTGGGATTATAGGTACGAGCCACTGCACCCAGCCTGTTATTGTTCTTTAGAGACAACATATAGGGGGCTGTACTGCCCAGTATGGGAGTCACTACTCACATATGGCTATTTAGATTTCATTAAAATTAAACAAAATTAAAAATTCAGCTCCTCAGTTGCACTAGCCACCTTTCAAGTACTCAGTAACTACCAACATCTAGTGGTGACTACATCGGATGGTGCAGATGGAAAGCAGTTCCGTCCTGCAGAAGGTTCTATAGGACAGTGCTGATATGGAGGTGAAGGAGTGACGTGAAGCTTGAGGGTCTGTGTGACCTTGGGCGAGTTACTTCACCTCTCTGTGCCTCATTTCCTCATTTGTAAAATGGGGATAATGTAGCTACCTTATTCAGTCATCATAAGGATTATGGGCTCTGCAAGCACTCACAATAATGTTTATGATAATGGTAAACACTTACCAGATGGAACCCTAGAATGGAGGACAGACACCCTTATGGTGCAGTGTGGATTGCTGCAAGGATTAGAAAGATTTTTATAGAAAGCACCTCCCACAGGCCCAAACATAGCAAACACTCAGTCCATTCACTTTTTTTTTTTTCAATAAATATTCACAGAGCACCTACTATGAGCTAGGCATTCTTCTAGGCACCAGAGACATAGAAGTGAACAAAGGCCTTGCTCTCAGGGAGCGTACAGTCTCACTAAAGGGGTTGATTATTGCTTACGCTAACAGGAACACCAACACGTCCAGCATATTACATATTCTCAGCAACGAAAAAGAAACGCCAACCATAAAGCTACCCACAAAGGTGGCATCTGACAAAAGGGCTCTACTGAACGAATGGATGGATAGATTAATGAATGAGGGTGTGGGGAGGCGGCTCAATAATGCACAAGCGATGAACTGGGCTCTGGGTGGGTCCAGAGTTAATCACCCCACGGTGGATGCATGTGGCTAACTCAGCGGTTGCCAGGTGACACTCATAAATGATCATAAAACAGTCTGCAAACAGTGTTATGTATAAAACCTTCATCATCATGAACAGGAATCTTAAGATCCAAATGACTGGGATAAACATGGCCTTTATGCACATGCCCTCTGGCTTCTATTCTGGACTCTGCTCTGACTCATCCTGTGGGCTGGGGCTGTTCACTCAGCGGAAGGACCGAACAGCCTTTCACTGGCCCTGGACAAACGAAACCCCCTAAGAGGGAGGTGTCCCACTGCCCAGAAAACCCCTCTCCCCAGCCCTCGGACTCACCTGCCGGCCTGAGCAACGTGCCTTCTAGCTCTGGTTCTATTATTCACGACAAAGGGGCTTTCCCTGGAGGCGGCAAGTGGCACCACGCGCCTGCCTGCGTTTCTATTTCCAAAATCTGAAAGCTCTGTTTCATAGGTTTGCAGCTCCCTGACAGCTAAATGTCATGGGATGGAGCCACGTTGAATCACTGGATCTACTCCTTACCAGCAGGCTGGGCCTCAGAAAGTTATTTCAAGTCCTCTAGTCCCGATCGCTCCTTTTTTGTTTAGTAAGTAAAAATAGTGCATGCTTCACAACGTTGTTAGTAGGATTACATGAGAGAACTTAAATAAAGTGCCCGAGTCTTTGGTAGGACCCAGCTCACGTCCCATCTAGAATGCCAAGACGGCTAGACAAGAAGAGGAGATGCAGCTAAGTACCAGTGCAGGCACTATCTATCAGGGCCACCTGGTCTACCTGCGCCATGCCCAATGCCCTCCTCATTCAAAAGGAGAGGGCCATATCAGGCCACCTGGCTACCTGCTACCTTTGCCAATGCCCTCCTCATTTAAAAGGAGAGGGCCACACGGATCCGTGCCCTACCCTGCGATCTCTTGCAGCACACTACCCGCTCCATTTTCCCACACCCATGGTGCATTTCATCCTGCTGAAAAGAATACAAAGCATATGGAAATTCAGTGCCAGAATTCATACCAGCAACCTCGTCCATCTGCATAAGCCTTAGTTCCAAATGGTGACAACAGGCCTTTTGCTCATTGCAGGTGTCACATGTGCACGGGTGTGTAGGAACAGCAACCCTGGAATCCATGAGACTGAGAGGGAACTACCACGACCTGCCTCGTCGGAAGCAGAAACCCCTGAGGAACGCCAGTTTTAACGTAGCCAAGTTTTAGCCAAGTTTTAACGTAAAAATGCCTGTCTTGAATATCACACTTCAAGACGAGATGATGTGTAAGGGTCTTCCTGTGTCTGATCTACAAGGATTCCTGATAGGAGGTCACCTGGTGGGGAGGACAGGGCTGAAATGAAGTTAGGAGATGCTCCCCACGTGGCCTAAAACGATCCCTGTCCCTCACTTCTCCCCTCACCATCCCAGCCAGCATCTGCCACACCATGACCTCCTCTTGCCCACGGCCCTCCCTAATCTGTCCTTAATTGAATTACAGGCAATTTCCACTCCCCCAACCAGGTGGATTCCTCCCATCAAAAATCATTTCTGTGCCTCTTTAAACTCCTTCTTATTAAACTCCTCACTAAACTCCTCCCTTTCTGGTGATTGCCTACCCCCTGGTTTGGTCAACCAGAAATCACCTCTCATGTCAAATCCCAACTCATCACGCATTCTCTGTATGTCTACCCCATGGCAGGCACAGCACACAGACTCGACAACGACCATGGCTGACCTTGAGGGACTCGAAACCAAATGGAAGCGGGGGTTGCAAGGTACGTGGATTAACAGCCAAACTAAATGGGCAGCCACTAGTACATCAACGGAATTCTAAGATGCTAGGCATTCAGGGCAGGACGGGCTGATTCCAAACGTGGAGATGTGGAAAGAAGGGCCATGAACGAGGCTCCAAAAATGAGCAGAATGTAGACAGGGAGAGCAAAAGGGGGAAAGAAGGGGAGGCCCTTTCATTTGAAATCCGACTTTCTGATCAGTGCTCATCATTCCGGCCCTCTCTTACCCTTGGAGCCAGCCCCTTTGGATCCACTTAAGATTTCTACTGTGTCCTCCTCTTGTTTGTTGGTTAGCTACTCCCTGCTTGATCTGACCCCTGCAGACCTACTCACCTTCCCTACTCCCTGGGCTCTGACCCAAAACAGCACTCTCAGAGTTGGCATTAAGTATGGCAAGGCTAAAATTAGGACTGTTTCCATAGATATCTAGACTTGTCTGTAGCAAATGCATTCAGCTCCCTCCCAAGTGGGAAAAAAAAAAATGTATTTTCCATTCTGACTGCAAAGCAACCCAGGGGTCTGGAACATCGAAGCCTCCTCACATCTGGACATGCCTCTGAGCTTCCCAACCCCATGGGAAGGAAAAGAGGAGCCTCCTCGGGTCTGTGCAGTGGTTTGCAGGGGAACTACAAAAGCCATTTGTCCTCACTGGACGAGAAAACACCAGGCAGAAAAGGAGGTAGCAACCACAGGAAGCACTCGCATGTCCAGACCACCAGCACATACGTGCGTACCCTCGTGTCATCCTGGGAGGGGGTTCCTTCTGGGAGGTGGCTCGCCTTTCTCCCCATTTCAGAGATGAGGCAAACGCAGACCAGGAAAACTACATAATTCAGTGTCACTGGAAGACGAGCCACATCACAGTGAAAAGACGGAAAACGGAAATTCAAAGACGTTCAGAGAACCGCCCAAAGCCACTCTGCAAAGGGCCATCAGGAGGACAGAGAAGCAACAACAGACACCGCTGATGCTGAAGGCACTGTTTTGTTCTAGGTTCCGGGTTCAATACTTCATGTGGAGTCTTGCATTTCACCCTAGTTATGAGTTGAATTGTGTATCCTCCAGAAAGATGTGCGGCTGAAGTCCTATCCCCACTCAGAATGTGACCCTATTTGGAAACAAGCTCATTACAGGTATAATTCAGTTAAGATGAGCTCATACTGGAGAAGGGTCGGCCCTTAACCCAGTCTGACTGGTGTCTTCATAAGATGATGGCCATGTGATGAGACACACAGAAAGAGTTCCAGTGATGACAGGGGCTTAGAGTAATGCATCTACCAGCCAGAGTGCCGAAGAAAAGCTAAGCAGAGGCCAGGAAGGACACAGGTTTCAGAGAGCATGGCTCTGCCAACACAACTCTGACCTCTGGAATCAAGAGACATTATTGACTCATTTCTGTTGTTTTGAGCCATCCAGTTTGTTATGGCAGCCTTCGGAAACTGATACAGTCCTCACCACAATTCTATGAAGACAGGTACTGACATGGTTGGGTTTTACACATGAAGTCACTAAATCTTCATTAACAATAAATAATACCAGTGACAGATATCAACATGGTACCAAGTGCTTTACAGACAAACTCATTTTATTGCCACAACAACCCTAACCCCACAACAACCCTAACCCCACAACATCCCCATGATTGTCCGTTTTGGTTTTGGTTTTTGTTTTTTTTTTGAGACAGTCTCACTCTGTTGCCCAGGCTGGAGTGCAGGGGCGCAATCTCAGCTCACTGCAACCTCCACTTCCCGGGTTCCAGCAGCTCTCCTGCCTTAACCTCCTGAGTGGCTGGGATTACAGTTGTGCACCACCACACCTAGATAATTTTTGTATTTTTAGTACAGACAGGGTTTCCCCATGTTGACCAGGCTGTCTTGAACTCCTGACCTCAGGTGATCCGCCCGTCTTGGCCTCCCAAAGTGCTAGGATTACAGGCGTGAGCCACCGCGCCCGGCCTGTCCCATTTTAAAGGAGGGAAAACTGAGGCATAAAGAGATTAAATCATTTGCATAAGGACACAAGGCTTGTATGGGGTAGAATGTGGATTCAAACCCAGATCCAGAATCTGTGCCCTGACCCACTAGGACCAGAACAGTGTCTGATCTCGAATGGAACTCAGAAGGTCTGGTGACGCAGCCCACATCCCTCGCCTCTTTTACAACTTGGTATTCCACCTGCTAATAGAATGCTCTGCACTCAGGAGCACCTTAAAACATGTATTTCGGTCGGGCGCGGTGGCTCAAGCCTGTAATCCCAGCACTTTGGGAGGCCGAGATGGGCGGATCACGAGGTTAGGAGATCGAGACCATCCTGGCTAACACGGTGAAACCCCGTCTCTACTAAAAAAATACAAAAAAACTAACCGGGTGAGGTGGCGGGCGTCTGTAGTCCCAGCTACTTGGGAGGCTGAGACAGGAGAATGGCATAAACCTGGGAGGTGGAGCTTGCAGTGAGCTGAGATCCGGCCACTGCACTCCAGCCTGGGTGACAGAGCAAGACTCCGTCTCAAAAAAAAAAAAAAAAAAAGTATTTCATGGCACAAACAAATTAATCAGATGGGCAGTGGTTTCCATATATCCCATTAGCTCAAATTAAAGTATGTTTATATTTATTTTAAGGCTGACCCAGCTCTATAGCAGCAACAGAAATCAGAATAAGAATACCTGGGGTGTCTAGAGTACAAAGCAGGCAGAGTAAAATAAAGCTCCTGTCTTACAAAGCTTTTATGTGCTAGGTCATTTCAGTAAGCATTTAATGAGCACATATTGTGTGCCAGCACTGCGTCAGGTAAGGGGGATACAAAAGACACAGACTCAGCCTGGCAGGTGCTCCATCTGGAAGGACATGGAAATGGCCACATTACCATATATCCAGGTAAGTACCAGGACTGAAGTCAGAACAGAGATGCTATTAAAGGACAGAGGAGAGGTATCGAAATCTGCCCAGGTAAATAGCAGATGGCTTTAGAGCATCTGGTACCAGACCTTTACCCTTAATTTCAAGCTTCTTACTTTAAGGCTAATCTAAACACCACTACTACCAACCTCCTTCCCCTGTGGGCACACAAGCGCCCCCGCGCGCACACACACACGCACACACACGCACACACACACATGCACTCCTCTGTCTTCCCTCATTCTCTCCTTTTTTCTTTCTCTCTGCAACTTTTCACTGAAACACTTGATTTTTTCACTGCATGAACCACACTGGTGACCCACAGAACAAATGGTAATATTCACCTAATGATTACTAATCCATAATGAAGTAAATAAAGCTAATTGATGACCTTCAGAAAAAAAAATTTAAGGTCAGAGCCTTGAAGCACTAAAGTTCATAGCTAACTAGCAATGGTGATTAGTGTTTCATGGTGATTCATCTAAACAGTCTCAGCACCAGGAATTCAAATCTATTTCTAAATCAGCAAAAGAAAACAATACTGGTGAAAGGAATGAGGAACTAGGGTGGCAGGAGGTGGGGGTGACACAAGGGGTTCCTTCGAGTTGAAGAACCCAAAATAGAGCATGCCCTGACATCAACCTTTCAGTCAGTCACTCGTCCACCCACAGAGGCTGGTCACTCCACACAGAGCACACCGTCTTGACTGTCATGTGGCTTAGCAGTAAGAATGCAGACTCTGACGTGACACTGCCTTCATTGCTTGCATTGTGAAATGGGCATGCCAGCATCCACTTCAGAGAGTCATTCTCAGGTTGAGTGTACCAAAAGTGCTCAGAACCTTCCATGGCACAGAGTAGACACTCAGTCAATGCTATCCATTATTTTTATTATTTCTAGCACGATCTTTGCCATCAAAGAATTTAACACAGTTCCTGAGAAATTACACAGCAGCTGCTATCCATCTTCATCACCACCATCATCATCGCCATCCCCATCATCACCACCACCACCACCACTCCACCAGCAACACACAAGCTGTGGGCACATCCTTTATGCCCTTGAACCTGAGGTTCCTACAGCTATGAAGCAAGTTCCATGAAAATTTACAGACTGAACGCTAAGTGCAGGGCACCCGGAGGGCTGGTTCCGGCTCCCTGGGAGCTGGTCTTATGGAACACGCTGGCAGGAAGAGCCAGAAACCAAGTGAATTTGGAGCATGGTAAAGAGTCATGGCCATGCGCAGTGGCTCACGCCTATAATCCCAGCACTTTGGGAGGCTAAGACGGGTGGATCACCTGAGGTCAGAAGTTCAAGACCAGCCTGGCCAACATAGCAAAACCTTGTCTCTACTAAAAATACAAAAAATTAGCTGGGCATGGTGGCGGACACCTGTAATCCCAGCTACTCGGGAAGCTGAGGCAGGAGAATCGCTTGAACCCATGAGGCAGAAGTTACAGTGAGCCAAGATTGCACCACTGCACTCCAGCCTGGGTGCCAAGAGCAAAATTCTGTCTCAAAAAAAAAAAAAAAAAAAAAAAAAAAAAAAAAGCCATGGAAGTAATGTAGCTGGGAAAACACATAAACAAGCCTCTTACATTAAAATTGGATCCTTTTACCAGAAAGCACACCCACTCACCTCTGCCTGAACCGCCCCCAGCAAGAGGGAGGCCCGGGAGGAGGGTGCAGATTTGACCAGATGATCTGGAGCTGGGTGGCCCTGACAGAGCACACCACCTCATTCCTGGGTGGCCTGACTTTGTATTTGGGTTTATTATTTCTGCCCTGCCCACAAAAGGCCCTTGGGATCAGGCGTATGTCTTTTTTTAACCCCCCTGGCATGAGCAGCACACGACAAAGGCACGCCTCGATTAGCTGGATCGTTCCCGGCCTACTGAGACATACTGTGGAGTTATTTGTATAGTCTGTTCTGAATGGTGTCAGGTGGAGCACTTCCTGCCCCCGGCTGAAAGCCCTGAAGGCCACGTCCCTCCTGGGGCCTTCCGGGAAGCTGAGATGTCAGCGGGCAACACAGGACGGGTGGAAGCGAGGAGCAGGTGGCACTCGGTGTGCTCGTCTGCCTGGGGTCCGGCCTCTTCACCCACCCAGGAAAGCAGCATGTCACAACCATAGAGCATTGGAAACAACCACTGACCAGGTGCCAACAACGTGCCTCCCTTTACCCATCCACAACGCTCCATCACCAATTCTGGCATTAAAACTCGTATGATCCTTTCTCAGATTCATACGCCATTCTTTACCCTCCCACTGTCTGCTACTTCACATCCTTCCTCCTCCTCCTTTCCACCAGGCCTAGGATCTGCCTCCCACTTGGGTCCTGCCCTGCCTTCCCCTCCATGTCACAAGAAGCCAAACCCAAGTCACTGGTTTCACTTCCCTCCTCCTCCTCTCCCTCCTCCTCCACTGTGGCTCCATCCCCTCTCCTCTCACCTCCCAACCCTGACATTTCTTCCTTCCTCCCCACCTGCCTGTATTTTCTCTCCCTCCCTCTCTTCCTCCCTCCCTCCCTTCCTCCTCCTTTATTCTTCTCCTCCTGTCCTCTATTCTCCTGCCTCCACTCAGGGAACTTAAGTGAGAAAATGGTACATTATCCCCGCAGGCCGCTCTTTGCATCCTACCTCTGTCAAACGCAAAACCTCTTCTTTCCTGGCTAACTCAGTCCTTTCTTACAGCCTGCCTGAATCTGAGGACAGGACCTAAGACATGCTGAGGTTAGAGGTTCAAGGGGCCAGGTCCACAGGCACGCCTCACCTCAAGGAAACCTCGTGCAGACAAAGGGTAGAAAGCTGGTCTTCAGGTTTTGACTTCTCTAAGAGGCTACTGCAACTGTCTTCACTCCCCAGGACACCTCCTCTTCCAGGAGCACATGAGCCGCTGCTTTGATCTGACCTCACAACTTGTTCACAAATGTCTCAGGGCATGACTCAAACAGAAAGGCAATGTAACATGTGGCTGCTGAAATGGAGCAATTTGCTCAATGAACTGCAGCTATGTTCATTATTTTAAATGGATTATAAAATAAAGAGTATTTGTCCTGTTTTTACTGCAAGCGTTAGAGTCTGGGGGTATCTTTTTTTGAAATATATTTCATTTTCAGGTAATACATCTTGGGCAAGACACTATTTCCACCCAACAATCGCTGCAAAGTGTGGAGTCAGCATCCCCTGGGTTCAAATTCCACCTTGGTACTTACTGTCTGTGAAAGTTCAGGCCAGTAACTCAGCCTGTCTGTGCCTCAGTTTCCTTGCCTGTTAAACATGGAATAATAAAGTACCCACCACAGGAGATCAGTCAGAGGACTGTAACTGACTCCGCCAACATTACACACGTGTATGGAGCCACTGACATGTCAGACACTATTCCAAGTGCTTTCCATGGATTAATAATTCACACAGCTCTAAAAGGTAGGGACTGCTGCGATCCTCACTTTATAGAAGGTCAGCGAAGTTGAAAAACGTCCAAGATGACATGGCTAAGCAGAGGATACAGGATTCACCCCAAGCAGTCCAGCTCCAGAGATGCACCACTCCCTCTATGAGGTTAGGCCCCAGTGGCCAGCAAAGAATAAGCTGCTCAACAACTCACTCACTAGGATTATACTAAATATTACTGGCTTCCTTTTTATAAGAGCCATTGCCTCCAGACGGGCAATTTTATTCGAGCTTTTGAATTAAATTTCAGACCCGGGGCACTGACCTTCGTGTAATAATATGTATCTCTACCCACACCCCACCTCCACCATTCTGGAGAGAAAGCCAGGCTGGGGGAACTGCCTGCTTGTGGCTTTACGGATCAAGCTGCAGTCTCTGGGCCAAAGAAGCTGGGGGTGTCTCCCTCCCAGAATTGTTGGCAAATCTCTCTGTGGCCAGGGCCAACTGCAGAATGACAGCCACCACCTGTCCCTCTTGACTGGGGAACCGTGGGGGCAGAGGGCTGTGCCACAGAGAGAGCAAAGCTCCTCCTGAATACACACGCCCATCTCCAACGATGCCAAGGAGACTCCAGGCTGAGCAGAGACGGCCCTCCCTAGCCTGCCATGCCTGCTGCATCCCCTGAGCAGTGACTGGTGCTAAAATCCACAGCAACCGACAGGCAGCAGCCCTAGCCATGCCTCATGCCACAGAGCAGGTGACTGATGAATTTAGCTTGCACTTGGCAGCACAGGGCATTTTCACTTTGGTGGGAGGAAGCCGCCTGATTTCGTTTAATTGAAAGTTTCCCTCGCCAGTGCCTGAGAGTGCCTGTCAGCAGCAGGTGGAGGTGGGAAACAAAGGGCAATGAGAAGCCTGCCTGTCCCATACTCTGACACCTCCGGCAGCCCCACCCAACGGGCTCTGCTAGCCAGGTCACTTCTGCTAGGTGAGGTGCAGCCTTCAGTGCCCGGGGGCCAGGAGCATGCTGCATCTGGGATCTGGGATGCAGAGCTATGGGTTCCTCCTCCACAGTTTTCCAGCAGCCACTCCCAGATAGGCTCAGTCCAAAGACCTCAACCCAAACATCCCAATCTTGGGATTTTAGAACAAAATGTCATAGAAGAAAACATAGAGGATGGTCAAGAATGCAGGCTTTGGAGCAAGAAATCTCTGTGTCTGAATCACTGATCTATTCTCTAATCGTGAGACCCAGCAGGAAGCATGGCCTCTGCGGGCCTTAGTTTATCATCTGTGCCATCAGCATGGGAACCAGGTTAGAACCCCAGGCCTGGGGATAAAACAGGACTGAAACTAACTGGACCCCCATACCAGTCCCCATGATAACTCCAACCATTAGGATTTGCTCAAAAGTGTGGGCCCACGAAGGTAATTTATGGAGTCACAAATCAGGAGAGCAGATACCCTTGGAGACACAGGGGGCAGTGATGGAAGAGGGGAAGGATGCACTCGGGGCACTGGCAACGTACTAATTCTTGTTATGGGAGCTGGTGATACAGATATGTTACCTTTGTGAAAAGTCACCAAGCTGCACACTTACGCTTTCTGTGCTTTGCTGCTGGTATAATATGCTATACTTCTATTTAAAACCAGACTAACACAGGAACAGAAAACCAAACACTGCATGTTCTCACTCACAAGTGGGAGCTGAACAACGAGCATGCATGGACACAGGGAGGAGAACGATATACAACAGGGCCTGTCGGAGGGTGCGGGGCTAGGGAAGGGAGAGCATTAGGACAAATGCCTAATGCATGCAGGGCTTAAAACCTAGATGACAGGTTAGGTTGACAGGTGCAGGAAATCACCATGGCACATGTATACCTAAGTAACAAACCTGCACATTCTGTACATGGATCTCAGAACTTAAAGTAAAATAAAAAATAAATAAATAAACAAGTAAAATATAAAATACAAATGTACTTTAAAAAAAAAAAAAGCATTGGCGTGGGACATAAAAACTGGCCTTCATGACTGTCCTCGGCTCAGAGTAAGAACTCCATATCTGAACACTCTGGTGGTCATCTCTCCACATAAGCCCCCTTCACCCAGGGCTGTATTTATAAAACCCACCATCTAATGGTACCACTGTGTTTGCAGATGGCCCCAACAACTCTGAGCGATCATCATATCCAGTGACTCCAAAGCATCTTCCCTGCCTTCCACAAGTATTTACTGAGCATGTTCTATGTACCAGAAATGGATCCAGAGGTAAACAAAACTAAGAAAGTCCCTTTAAAAAAAAAAAAAAAAAAACCCTTTAAAAAAAAAAAAAAAAAAAAAAAAAAAAAAAGCTGATTTTATGCATCTGAAGAGAAGGGAAAGAATACCATTTACTGAGGCCCTGTTATGTATAATAATGGTGTCCTGGGTGGTGCATCTGCCGTATAATTTTATCATTAACACTGTTGCAAGGTTCAATCTAGTCAAGGTTATCCCTCCATTTGAGGTATAAACCACCCAGTCTACGCCAAACGGAAGCCCAAAGTCTCCTCCAAAAAATTTTTTTTTCCAATATTTTTTCAGAAACTAGCACAGCAGGCTCTGGAGACAGATTATTTGGGTTCAAACCTTCATTGTATGACTTTAGGCAAGTTTCTCAACCTCTCTATGCCTCAGTTTTCCCATTTTCAAAATCAGAGAAATCATTACTTCTTAGAATTCTGGAAGGATGCAATATGATGATCCAGGAATATACTACAGAACACTTGAAATATAGCTGCTCTGAAGTGAGCCGTGCTATAAATTAATATACAGGCCAGGCACAGGCACAGTGGCTCACGCCTGTAATCCCAGCACTTTGGGAGGCTGAGGCAGGTGGATCACTTGAGATCAGGAGTTCGAGACCAGCCTGGCCAACGTGGTGAAACCGTGTCTCTACAAAAATACAAAAATCAGTTGGGCGTGGTGGTGCACACCTCTAGTCCCAGCTACTCAGGAGGCTGAAGCACGAGAATCGCTTGAACCCAGGAGGCAGAGGCTGCAGTGAGCCAAGATCATGCCACTCCACTCCAGCCTGAGCAACAGAACAAGACCCTGTCTCAAAAAAATAATAAAAATAAAAATAATAAAACAAAATACATACCAAAGTCCAAAGACAGTATGAAATAAAGAATGTTAACATACGAATTTATATATATATATTTTGGTTATGCTGGGCTAAATACAATATATAATCAAATTAATTTTACCTGTTTCTTTTACTTTTTTAAAAATATGACTACTAAAATATTTAAAATTACATATGTGGTTTATATTATATTTCTTTTTTTTTTTTTTTTTTTTTTTTT